>NW_025962104.1:0-29894 GCF_023159225.1 Perognathus longimembris pacificus | reverse complement strand
ACTTAATTTATTAAGCTACTGCTTTTCTTAATCTCAGTGGAGATATTTACTGATAAACAGCTACCAACGCAGCATATCCATGTCGTTCCTAAATGAGATTTTATCTCTCTCCCCCTCACCACGAATCAGATTCTTCTGAGGAATTCCCAGTACATTATCCTTTCCCCTGTGTAAATACCTTAACAAGCTCCAGCTGTTTCTATTCTCAGAAGGTTTACTCCCTGATATACAGCTGCCTACCCCCTTCGTAAGTGCAGGTCCTAAATGAGCTTTTTTCTCTGTTCCCTCACCACAATCCAGATTCTTTTTGGGGAGTTACCAGTACAGTAACCATACCAGGAAGTACTTAATTTATTAAGCTACTGCTTTTCTTAATCTCAGTGGAGATATTTACTGATAAACAGCTACCTACGCAGCATGTTCATGTCGTTCCTAAATGAGCTTTTATCTCTCTCCCCTCACCACAATTCGGATTCTTCTGAGGAGTTCCCAGTACATTATCCTTTCCCCTGTGTAATTACCTTAACAAGCTCCAGCTGCTTTTATTCTCAGAAGTTTTACTCCCTGATATACAGCTGCCCACCCCCTTTGTAAGTGCAGGTCCTAAATGAGCTTTTTTCTCTGTTCCCTCACCACAATCCAGATTCTTTTGGGGAGTTACCAGTAGAGTAACCATACCAGGAAGTACTTAATTTATTAAGCTACTGCTTTTCTTAATCTCAGTGGAGATATTTACTGATAAACAGCTACCTACGCAGCATGTTCATGTCGTTCCTAAATGAGCTTTTTTCTCTGTTCCCTCACCACAATCCAAATTCTTTTGGGGAGTTACCAGTACAGTATCCATACCAGGAAGTACTTAATTTATTAAGCTGCTGCTTTTCTTAAATCTCAGTGGAGATATTTACGGATAAACAGCCACGTATGCAGCATGTTCATGTCGTTCCTAAATGAGCTTTTATCTCTCTCCACTCACCACAAATCAGATTCTTCTGAGGAGTTCCCAGTACATTATCCTTTCCCCTGTGTAATTACCTTAACAAGCTCCAGGTGTTTTTATTCTCAGAAGCGATACTCCCTGATATACAGCTGCCTACCCCCTTCGTAAGTGCAGGTCATAAATGAGCTTTTTTCTCTGTTCCCTCACCACAATCCAGATTCTTTTGGGGAGTTACCAGTACAGTAACCATACCAGGAATTACTTAATTTATTAAGCTACTGCTTTTCTTAATCTCAGTGGAGATATTTACTGATAAACAGCTACCTACTCAGCATGTTCATGTCGTTCCTAAATGAGCTTTTATCTCTCTCCCCTCATCACAAATCAGATTCTTCTGAGGAGTTCCCAGTACATTATCCTTTCCCCTGTGTAATTACCTTAACAAGGTCCAGCTGTTTTTATTCGCAGAAGGTTTACTCCCCTGATATACAACTGCCTACCCCCTTCGTGAGTGCAGGTCCTAAATGAGCTTTTTTCTCTGTTCCCTCACCACAATCCAGATTCTTTTGGGGAGTTACCAGTACAGTAACCATACCAGGAAGTACTTAATTTATTAAGAAACTGCTTTTCTTAATCTCAGTGGAGATATTTACTGATAAACAGCTACCTACGCAGCATGTTCATGTCGTTCCTAAATGAGCTTTTATCTCTCTCCCCTCACCACAAATCAGATTCTTCTGAGGAGTTCCCAGTACATTATCCTTTCCCCTGTGTAATTACCTTAACAAGCTCCAGCTGTTTTTATTCTCAGAAGGTTTACTCCCTGATATACAGCTGCCTACCCCCTTCGTAAGTGCAGGTCCTAAATGAGCTTTTTTCTCTGGTCCCTCACCGCAATCCAGATTCTTTTGGGGAGTTACCAGTACAGTATCCATGCCAGGAAGTACTTAATTTATTAAGCTACTGCTTTTCTTAATCTCAGTGGAGATATTTACTGATAAACAGCTATCTAGGCAGCATGTTCATGTCGTTCCTAAATGAGATTTTATCTCTCTCCCCTCAACACAAATCAGATTCTTCTGAGGAGTTCCCAGTATATTATCCTTTCCCCTGTGTAATTACCTTAACAAGCTCCAGCTGTTGTTATTCTCAGAAGGTTTACTCCCTGATATGCAGCTGCCTACCCCCTTCGTAAGTGCAGGTCCTAAATGAGCTTTTTTCTCTGTTCCCTCACCACAATCCAGATTCTTTTGGGGAGTTACCATTACAGTAACCATACCAGGAAGTACTTAATTTATTAAGCTACTGCTTTTCTTAATCTCAGTGGAGATATTTACTGATAAACAGCTACCAACGCAGCATGTCCAGGTCGTTCCTAAATGAGATTTTATCTCTCTCCCCTCACCACAAATCAGATTCTTCTGAGGAATTCCCAGTACATTATCCTTTCCCCTGTGTAAATACCTTAACAAGCTCCAGCTGTTTCTATTCTCAGAAGGTTTACTCCCTGATATACAGCTGCCTACCCCCTTCGTAAGTGCAGGTCCTAAATGAGCTTTTTTCTCTGTTCCCTCACCACAATCCAGATTCTTTTGGGGAGTTACCAGTACAGTAACCATACCAGGAAGTACTTAATTTATTAAGCTACTGCTTTTCTTAATCTCAGTGGAGATATTTACTGATAAACAGCTACGTACGCAGCATGTTCATGTCGTTCCTAAATGAGCTTTTATCTCTCTCCCCTCACCACAATTCGGATTCTTCTGAGGAGTTCCCAGTACATTATCCTTTCCCCTGTGTAATTACCTTAACAAGCTCCAGCTGCTTTTTATTCTCAGAAGGTTTACTCCCTGATATACAGCTGCCTACCCCCTTTGTAAGTGCAGGTCCTAAATGAGCTTTTTTCTCTGTTCCCTCACCACAATCCAGATTCTTTTGGGGAGTTATCAGTACAGTAACCATACCAGGAAGTACTTAATTTATTAAGCTACTGCTTTTCTTAATCTCACTGGAGATATTTACTGATAAACAGCTACCTACGCAGCATGTTCATGTCGTTCCTAAATGAGATTTTATCTCTCTCCCCTCACCACAAATCAGATTCTTCTGAGGAGTTCCCAGTACATTATCCTTTCCCCTGTATAATTACCTTAACAAGCTCCAGCTGTTGTTATTCTCAGAAGGTTTACTCCCTGATATACAGCTGCCTACCCCCTTCGTAAGTGCAGGTCCTAAATGAGCTTTTTTCTCTGTTCCCTCACCACAATCCAGATTCTTTTGGGGAGTTACCAGTACAGTAACCATACCAGGAAGTACTTAATTTATTAAGCTACTGCTTTTCTTAATCTCAGTAGAGATATTTACTGATAAACAGCTACCTATGCAGCATGTTCATGTCGTTACTAAATGAGCTTTTATCTCTCTCCCCTCACCACAAATCAGATTCTTCTGAGGAGTTCCCAGTACATTATCCTTTCCCCTGTGTAATTACCTTAACAAGCTCCAGCTGTTTTTATTCTCAGAAGGTTTACTCCCTGATATACAGCTGCCTACCCCCTTCGTAAGTGCAGGTCCTAAATGAGCTTTTTTCTCTGTTCCCTCACCACAATCCAGATTCTTTTGTGGAGTTACCAGTACAGTAACCATACCAGGAAGTACTTAATTTATTAAGCTACTGCTTTTCTTAATCTCAGTGGAGATATTTACTGATAAACAGTTACGTACGCAGCATGTTCATGTCGTTCCTAAATGAGCTTTTATCTCTCTCCCCTCACCACAAATCAGATTTTTCTGAGGAGTTCCCAGTACATTATCCTTTCCTCTGTGTAATTCCCTTAACAAGCTCCAGTTGTTTTTATTCTCAGAAGGTTTACTCCCTGATATACAGCTTCCTACCCCCTTCGTAAGTGCAGGTCCTAAATGAGCTTTTTTCTCTGTTCCCTCACCACAATCCAGATTCTTTTGGGGAGTTACAGTACAGTAACCATACCAGGAAGTACTTAATTTATTAAGCTACTGCTTTTCTTAATCTCAGTGGAGATATTTACTGATAAACAGCTACGTATGCAGCATGTTCATGTCGTTCCTAAATGAGATTTTATCTCTCTCCCCTCAACACAAATCAGATTCTTCTGAGGAGTTCCCAGTATATTATCCTTTCCCCTGTGTAATTACCTTAACAAGCTCCAGCTGTTGTTATTCTCAGAAGGTTTACTCCCTGATATACAGCTGCATACCCCCTTCGTAAGTGCAGGTCCTAAATGAGCTTTTTTCTCTGTTCCCTCACCACAATCCAGATTCTTTTGGGGAGTTACCATTACAGTAACCATACCAGGAAGTACTTAATTTATTAAGCTACTGCTTTTCTTAATCTCAGTGGAGATATTTACTGATAAACAGCTACCAACGCAGCATATCCATGTCGTTCCTAAATGAGATTTTATCTCTCTCCCCTCACCACGAATCAGATTCTTCTGAGGAATTCCCAGTACATTATCCTTTCCCCTGTGTAAATACCTTAACAAGCTCCAGCTGTTTCTATTCTCAGAAGGTTTACTCCCTGATATACAGCTGCCTACCCCCTTCGTAAGTGCAGGTCCTAAATGAGCTTTTTTCTCTGTTCCCTCACCACAATCCAGATTCTTTTGGGGAGTTACCAGTACAGTAACCATACCAGGAAGTACTTAATTTATTAAGCTACTGCTTTTCTTAATCTCAGTGGAGATATTTACTGATAAACAGCTACCTACGCAGCATGTTCATGTCGTTCCTAAATGAGCTTTTATCTCTCTCCCCTCACCACAATTCGGATTCTTCTGAGGAGTTCCCAGTACATTATCCTTTCCCCTGTGTAATTACCTTAACAAGCTCCAGCTGCTTTTATTCTCAGAAGTTTTACTCCCTGATATACAGCTGCCCACCCCCTTTGTAAGTGCAGGTCCTAAATGAGCTTTTTTCTCTGTTCCCTCACCACAATCCAGATTCTTTTGGGGAGTTACCAGTAGAGTAACCATACCAGGAAGTACTTAATTTATTAAGCTACTGCTTTTCTTAATCTCAGTGGAGATATTTACTGATAAACAGCTACCTACGCAGCATGTTCATGTCGTTCCTAAATGAGCTTTTTTCTCTGTTCCCTCACCACAATCCAAATTCTTTTGGGGAGTTACCAGTACAGTATCCATACCAGGAAGTACTTAATTTATTAAGCTGCTGCTTTTCTTAATCTCAGTGGAGATATTTACGGATAAACAGCCACGTATGCAGCATGTTCATGTCGTTCCTAAATGAGCTTTTATCTCTCTCCACTCACCACAAATCAGATTCTTCTGAGGAGTTCCCAGTACATTATCCTTTCCCCTGTGTAATTACCTTAACAAGCTCCAGGTGTTTTTATTCTCAGAAGCGATACTCCCTGATATACAGCTGCCTACCCCCTTCGTAAGTGCAGGTCATAAATGAGCTTTTTTCTCTGTTCCCTCACCACAATCCAGATTCTTTTGGGGAGTTACCAGTACAGTAACCATACCAGGAATTACTTAATTTATTAAGCTACTGCTTTTCTTAATCTCAGTGGAGATATTTACTGATAAACAGCTACCTACTCAGCATGTTCATGTCGTTCCTAAATGAGCTTTTATCTCTCTCCCCTCATCACAAATCAGATTCTTCTGAGGAGTTCCCAGTACATTATCCTTTCCCCTGTGTAATTACCTTAACAAGGTCCAGCTGTTTTTATTCGCAGAAGGTTTACTCCCTGATATACAACTGCCTACCCCCTTCGTGAGTGCAGGTCCTAAATGAGCTTTTTTCTCTGTTCCCTCACCACAATCCAGATTCTTTTGGGGAGTTACCAGTACAGTAACCATACCAGGAAGTACTTAATTTATTAAGAAACTGCTTTTCTTAATCTCAGTGGAGATATTTACTGATAAACAGCTACCTACGCAGCATGTTCATGTCGTTCCTAAATGAGCTTTTATCTCTCTCCCCTCACCACAAATCAGATTCTTCTGAGGAGTTCCCAGTACATTATCCTTTCCCCTGTGTAATTACCTTAACAAGCTCCAGCTGTTTTTATTCTCAGAAGGTTTACTCCCTGATATACAGCTGCCTACCCCCTTCGTAAGTGCAGGTCCTAAATGAGCTTTTTTCTCTGGTCCCTCACCGCAATCCAGATTCTTTTGGGGAGTTACCAGTACAGTATCCATGCCAGGAAGTACTTAATTTATTAAGCTACTGCTTTTCTTAATCTCAGTGGAGATATTTACTGATAAACAGCTATCTAGGCAGCATGTTCATGTCGTTCCTAAATGAGATTTTATCTCTCTCCCCTCAACACAAATCAGATTCTTCTGAGGAGTTCCCAGTATATTATCCTTTCCCCTGTGTAATTACCTTAACAAGCTCCAGCTGTTGTTATTCTCAGAAGGTTTACTCCCTGATATGCAGCTGCCTACCCCCTTCGTAAGTGCAGGTCCTAAATGAGCTTTTTTCTCTGTTCCCTCACCACAATCCAGATTCTTTTGGGGAGTTACCATTACAGTAACCATACCAGGAAGTACTTAATTTATTAAGCTACTGCTTTTCTTAATCTCAGTGGAGATATTTACTGATAAACAGCTACCAACGCAGCATGTCCAGGTCGTTCCTAAATGAGATTTTATCTCTCTCCCCTCACCACAAATCAGATTCTTCTGAGGAATTCCCAGTACATTATCCTTTCCCCTGTGTAAATACCTTAACAAGCTCCAGCTGTTTCTATTCTCAGAAGGTTTACTCCCTGATATACAGCTGCCTACCCCCTTCGTAAGTGCAGGTCCTAAATGAGCTTTTTTCTCTGTTCCCTCACCACAATCCAGATTCTTTTGGGGAGTTACCAGTACAGTAACCATACCAGGAAGTACTTAATTTATTAAGCTACTGCTTTTCTTAATCTCAGTGGAGATATTTACTGATAAACAGCTACGTACGCAGCATGTTCATGTCGTTCCTAAATGAGCTTTTATCTCTCTCCCCTCACCACAATTCGGATTCTTCTGAGGAGTTCCCAGTACATTATCCTTTCCCCTGTGTAATTACCTTAACAAGCTCCAGCTGCTTTTATTCTCAGAAGGTTTACTCCCTGATATACAGCTGCCTACCCCCTTTGTAAGTGCAGGTCCTAAATGAGCTTTTTTCTCTGTTCCCTCACCACAATCCAGATTCTTTTGGGGAGTTATCAGTACAGTAACCATACCAGGAAGTACTTAATTTATTAAGCTACTGCTTTTCTTAATCTCACTGGAGATATTTACTGATAAACAGCTACCTACGCAGCATGTTCATGTCGTTCCTAAATGAGATTTTATCTCTCTCCCCTCACCACAAATCAGATTCTTCTGAGGAGTTCCCAGTACATTATCCTTTCCCCTGTATAATTACCTTAACAAGCTCCAGCTGTTGTTATTCTCAGAAGGTTTACTCCCTGATATACAGCTGCCTACCCCCTTCGTAAGTGCAGGTCCTAAATGAGCTTTTTTCTCTGTTCCCTCACCACAATCCAGATTCTTTTGGGGAGTTACCAGTACAGTAACCATACCAGGAAGTACTTAATTTATTAAGCTACTGCTTTTCTTAATCTCAGTAGAGATATTTACTGATAAACAGCTACCTATGCAGCATGTTCATGTCGTTACTAAATGAGCTTTTATCTCTCTCCCCTCACCACAAATCAGATTCTTCTGAGGAGTTCCCAGTACATTATCCTTTCCCCTGTGTAATTACCTTAACAAGCTCCAGCTGTTTTTATTCTCAGAAGGTTTACTCCCTGATATACAGCTGCCTACCCCCTTCGTAAGTGCAGGTCCTAAATGAGCTTTTTTCTCTGTTCCCTCACCACAATCCAGATTCTTTTGTGGAGTTACCAGTACAGTAACCATACCAGGAAGTACTTAATTTATTAAGCTACTGCTTTTCTTAATCTCAGTGGAGATATTTACTGATAAACAGTTACGTACGCAGCATGTTCATGTCGTTCCTAAATGAGCTTTTATCTCTCTCCCCTCACCACAAATCAGATTTTTCTGAGGAGTTCCCAGTACATTATCCTTTCCTCTGTGTAATTCCCTTAACAAGCTCCAGTTGTTTTTATTCTCAGAAGGTTTACTCCCTGATATACAGCTTCCTACCCCCTTCGTAAGTGCAGGTCCTAAATGAGCTTTTTTCTCTGTTCCCTCACCACAATCCAGATTCTTTTGGGGAGTTACAGTACAGTAACCATACCAGGAAGTACTTAATTTATTAAGCTACTGCTTTTCTTAATCTCAGTGGAGATATTTACTGATAAACAGCTACGTATGCAGCATGTTCATGTCGTTCCTAAATGAGCTTTTATCTCTCTCCCCTCACCACAAATCAGATTCTTCTGAGCAGTTCCCTGTACATTATCCTTTCCCCTGTGTAATTACCTTAACAAGCTCCAGCTGTTTTTATTCTCAGAAGGTTTACTCCCTGATATACTGCTGCCTACCCCCTTCGTAAGTGCAGGTCCTAAATGAGCTTTTTTCTCTGTTCCCTCACCACAATCCAGATTCTTTTGGGGAGTTACCAGTACAGTAACCATACCAGGAAGTACTTAATTTATTAAGCTACTGCTTTTCTTAATCTCAGTGGAGATATTTACTGATAAACAGCTACCTACGCAGCATGTTCATGTCGTTCCTAAATGAGCTTTTATCTCTCTCCCCTCACCACAAATCAGATTCTTCTGAGGAGTTCCCAGTACATTATCCTTTCCCCTGTGTAATTACCTTAACAAGCTCCAGCTGTTTTTATTCTCAGAAGGTTTACTCCCAGATATACAGCTGCCTACCCCCTTCGTAAGTGCAGGTCCTAAATGAGCTTTTTTCTCTGTTCCCTCACCACAATCCAGATTCCTTTGGGGAGTTACCAGTACAGTATCCATAGCAGGAAGTACTTAATTTATTAAGCTACTGCTTTTCTTAATCTCAGTGGAGATATTTACTGATAAACAGCTACCTACGCAGCATGTTCATGTCGATCATAAATGAGCTTTTATCTCTCTCCCCTCACCACAAATCAGATTCTTCTGAGGAGTTCCCAGTACATTATCCTTTCCCCTGTGTAATTACCTTAACAAGCTCCAGCTGTCTTTATTCTCAGAAGGTTTACTCCCTGATATACAGCTGCCTACCCCCTTCGGAAGTGCAGGTCCTAAATGAGATGTTTTCTCTGTTCCCTCACCACAATCCAGATTCTTTTGGGGAGTTACCAGTACAGTAACCATACCAGGAAGTACTTAATTTATTAAGCTACTGCTTGTCTTAAACTCAGTGGAGATATTTACTGAAAAACAGCTACATACGCAGCATGTTCATGTCGTTCCTAACGAAGCTTTTATCTCTCTCCCCTCAAAACAAATCACATTCTTCTGAGGAGTTCCCAGTACATTATCCTTTCCCCTGTGTAATTACCTTAACAAGCTCCAGCTGTTTTTATTCTCAGAAGGTTTCCTCCCTGATATACAGCTGCCTACCCCCTTCGTAAGTGCATGTCCTAAATGAGCTTTTTCTCTGATCCCTCACCACGATCCAGATTCTTTTAGGGAGTTACCAGTACAGTATCCATACCAGGAAGTACTTAATTTAATAAGCTACTGCTTTTCTTAATCTCAGTGGAGATATTTACTGATAAACAGCTACGTATGCAGCATGTTCATGTCGTTCCTAAATGAGCTATTATCTCTCTCCCCTCACCACAAATCAGATTCTTCTGAGGAGTTCCCAGTACATTATCCTTTCCCCTGTGTAATTACCTTAACAAGCTCCAGCTGTTTTTATTCTCAGAAGGTTTACTCCCTGATATACAGCTGCCTAACCTTTTGTAAGTGCAGGTCCTAAATGAGCTTTTTTCTCTGTTCCCTCACCACTATCCAGATTCTTTTGGGGAGTTTCCAGTACAGTAACCATACCAAGAAGTACTTAATTTATTACGCTACTGCTTTTCTTAATCTCCGTGGAGATATTTACTGATAAACAGCTACCTACGCAGCATGTTCATGTCCTTCTTAAATGAGCTTTTATCTCTCCCCCCTCACCACAAATCAGATTCTTGTGAGGAGTTCCCAGTACATTATCTTTCCCCTGTGTAATTTCCTTAACAAGCTCCAGCTGTTTTTATTGTCAGAAGGTTTACTCCCTGATATACTGCTGCCTACCCCCTTCGTAAGTGCAGGTCCTAAATGAGCTTTTTTCTCTGTTCCCTCACCACAATCCAGATTCTTTTGGGGAGTTACCAGTACAGTAACCATTCCAGGAAGTACTTAATTTATTAAGCTACTGTTTTTCTTAATCTCAGTGGAGATATTTATGATACACTGCTACGTACGCAGCATGTCCATGTCGTTCCTAAATGAGCTTTTATCTCTCTGCCCTCACCACAAATCAGAATCTTCTGAGGAGTTCCCAGTACATTTTCCTTTCCCCTGTGTAATTACCTTAACAAGCTCCAGCTGTTTTTATTCTCAGAAGGTTTACTCCCTGATATACAGCTGCCTACCACCTTCGTAAGTGCAGGTCCTAAATGAGCTTTTTTCTCTGTTCCCTCACCACAATCCAGATTCTTTTGGGGAGTTACCCGTACAGTAACCATACCAGGAAGTACTTAATTTATTAAGCTACTGCTTTTCTTAATCTCAGTGGAGATATTTACTGATAAACAGCTACTTACGCAGCATGTTCATGTCGTTCCTAAATGAGCTTTTATCTCTCTCCCCTCAGCACCAATCAGATTCTTCTGAGGAGTTCCCAGTACATTATCCTTTCCCCTGTGTAATTACCTTAACAAGCTCCAGCTGTTTTTATTCTCAGAAGGTTTACTCCCTGATATACAGCTGCCTGCCCCCTTCGTAAGTGCAGGTCGTAAATGAGCTTTTTTCTCTGTTCCCTCACCACAATCCAGATTCTTTTGGGGAGTTAACAGTACAGTAACCATACCAGGAAGTACTTAATTTATTAAGCTACTGCTTTTCTTAATCTCAGTGGAGATATTTACTGATAAACAGCTACCTACGCAGCATGTTCATGTCGTTCCTAAATGAGGTTTTATCCCTCTCCCCTCACCACAAATCAGATTCTTCTGAGGAGTTCCCAGTACATTATCCTTTCCCCTGTGTAATTACCTTAACAAGCTCCAGCTGTTTTTATTCTAAGAAGATTTACTCCCTGATATACAGGTGCCTACCCACTTCGTAAGTGCAAGTCCTAAATGAGCTTTTTTCTCTGTTCCCTCACCACAATCCAGATTCTTTTTGGGAGTTACCAGTACAGTAACCCTACCAGGAAGTACTTAATTTATTAAGCTACTGCTTTTCTTAATCTCAGTGGAGATATTTACTGATAAACAGCTACATACGCAGCATGTTCATGTCGTTCCTAAATGAGTTTTATCTCTCTCCCCTCACCACATATCAGATTCTTCTCCGGAGTTCCCAGTACATTATCATTTTCCCTGTGTAATTACCTTAACAAGCTCCAGCTGTTTTTATTCTCAGAAGGTTTACTCCCTGATATACAGCTGCCTACCCCCTTCGTAAATGCAGGTCCTAAATGAGCTTTTTTCTCTGTTCCCTCACCACAATCCAGATTCTTTTGGGGAGTTACCAGTACAGTAACCATACCAGGAAGTACTTAATTTATTAAGCTACTACTTTTCTTAATCTCAGTGGAGATATTTACTGATAAACAGCTACCTACGCAGCATGTTCATGTCGTTCCTAAATGAGCATTTATCTCTCTCCCCTCACCACAAATCAGATTCTTCTGAGGAGTTCCCAGTACATTATCCTTTCCCCTGTGTAATTGCCTTAACAAGCTCCAGCTGTTTTTATTCTCAGAAGGTTTACTCCCTGATATACAGCTGCCTAACCCCTTCGTAAGTGCAGGTCCTAAATGAGCTTTTTTCTCTGTTCCCTCACCACAATCCAGATTCTTTTGGGGAGTTACCAGTACAGTAACCATACCAGGAAGTACTTAATTTATTAAGCTACTGCTTTTCTTAATCTCAGTGGAGATATTTACTGATAAACAGCTACCTACGCAGCATGTTCATGTCGTTCCTAAATGAGCTTTTATCCCTCTCCCCTCACCACAAATCAGATTCTTCTGAATTGTTCCCAGTACATTATCCTTTCCGCTGTGTAATTACCTTAACAAGCTCCAGCTGTTTTTATTCTCAGAAGGTTTACTTCCTGATACACAGCTGCCTACCCCCTTCGTAAGTGCAGGTCCTAAATGAGCTTTTTTCTCTGTTCCCGCACCACAATCCAGATTCTTTTGGGGAGTTACCAGTACAGTAACCATACCAGGAAGTACTTAATTTATTAAGCTACTGCTTTTCTTAATCTCAGTGGAGATATTTACTGATAAACAGCTACCTACGCAGCATGTTCATGTCGTTCCTAAATGAGCTTTTATCTCTCTCCCCTCACCACAAATCAGATTCTTCTGAATTGTTCCCAGTACATTATCCTTTCCCCTGTGTAATTACCTTAACAAGCTCCAGCTGTTTTTATTCTCAAAAGGTTTACTCCCTGATATACAGCTGCCTACCCCCTTCGTAAGTGCAGTTCCTAAATGAGCTTTTTTCTCTGTTCCCTCACCACAATCCAGATTCTTTTGGGGAGTTACCAGTACAGTAACCATACCAGGAAGTACTTAATTTATTAAGCTACTGCTTTTCTTAATTTCAGTGGAGATATTTACTGATAAACAGCTACCTACGCAGCATGTTCATGTCGTTTCTAAATGAGCTTTTATCTCTCTCCCCTCACCACAAATCAGATTCTTCTGAGGAGTTCCCAGTACATTATCCTTTCCCCTGTGTAATTACCTTAACAAGCTCCAGCTGTTTTTATTCTCAGAAGGTTTACTCCCTGATATACAACTGCCTACCCCCTTCGTAAGTGCAGGTCCTAAATGAGCTTTTTTCTCTGTTCCCTCACCACAATCCAGATTCTTTTGGGGAGTTACCAGTACAGTAACCAAACCAGGAAGTACTTAATTTATTAAGCTACTGCTTTTCTTAATCTCAGTGGA
Source organism: Perognathus longimembris pacificus (assembly GCF_023159225.1). Lineage (NCBI taxonomy): Eukaryota > Metazoa > Chordata > Mammalia > Rodentia > Heteromyidae > Perognathus > Perognathus longimembris. The sequence goes on along the minus strand of NW_025962104.1, from coordinate 16,859 downwards.
GATATTTACTGATAAACACCTAACTACGCAGCATGTTCATGTCGTTCCTAAATGAGCTTTTATCTCCCTAACCCTCACCACAAATCAGATTCTTCTGAGGAGTTCCCAGTACATTATCCTTTCCCCTGTGTAATTACCTAAACAAGCTCCAGCTGTTTTTATTCTCAGAAGGTTTACTCACTGATATACAGCTGCCTACCCCCTTCGTAAGTGCAGGTCCTAAATGAGCTCTTTTCTCTGTTCCCTCACCACAATCCAGATTCATTTGGGGAGTTACCAGTACAGTAACCATACCAGGAAGTACTTAATTTATTAAGCTACTGCTTTTCTTAATCTCAGTGGAGATATTTACTGATAAACAGCTACCTACGCAGCATGTTCATGTCGTTCCTAAATGAGCTTTTATCTCTCTCTCCTCACCACAAATCAGATTCTTCTGAGGAGTTCCCAGGACATTATCCTTTTCCCTGTGTAATTACCTTAACAAGCTCCAGCTGTTTTTATTCTCAGAAGGTTTACTCCCTGATATACAGCTGCCTACCCCCTTCGTAAGTGCATGTCCTAAATGAGCTCTTTTCTCTGTTCCCTCACCACAATCCAGATTCTTTTGGGGAGTTACCAGTACAGTAACCATACCAGGAAGTACTTAATTTATTAAGCTACTGCTTTTCTTAATCTCAGTAGAGATATTTACTGACAAACAGCTACCTACGCAGCATGTTCATGTCGTTCCTAAATGAGCTTTAATCTCTCTCCCCTCACCACAAATCAGATTCTCCTGAGGAGTTCCCCGTACATTATCCTTTTCCCTGTGTAATTACCTTAACAAGCTCCAGCTGTTTTTATTCTCAGAAGGTTTACTCCCTGATATACAGCTGCCTACCCCCTACGTAAGTGCTGGTCCTAAATGAGCTTATTTCTCTGTTCCCTCACCACAATCCAGATTCTTTTGGGGAGTTACCAGTACAGTAACCATACCAGGAAGTACTTATTTTATGAAGCTACTGCTTTTCTTAATCTCAGTGGAGATATTTACTGATAAACAGCTACCTACGCAGCATGTTCATGTCGTTCCTAAATGAGCTTTTATCTCTCTCCCCTCACCACAAATCAGATTCTTCTGAGGAGTTCCCAGTACATTATCCTTTCCCCTGTGTAATTACCTTAACAAGCTCCAGCTGTTTTTATTCTCAGAAGGTTTACTCCCTGATATACAACTGCCTACCCCCTTCGTAAGTACAGGTCCTAAATGATCTTTTTTCTCTGTTCCCTCACCACAATCCAGATTCTTTTGGGGAGTTACCAGTACAGCAACCATACCAGGAAGTACTTAATTTATTAAGCTACTGCTTTTCTTAATCTCAGTGGAGATATTTACTGATAAACAGCTACCTACGCAGCATGTTCATTTCGTTCCTAAATGACCTTTTTTCTCTGTTCCCTCACCACAATGCAGATTCTTTTGGGGAGTTACCAGTACAGTATCCATACCAGGAAGTACTTAATTCATTAAGCTGCTGCTTTTCTAAATCTCAGTGGAGATATTTACGGATAAACAGCTACCTACGCAGCATGTTCATATCGTTCCTAAATGAGCTTTTATCTCTCTCCCCTCATCACAAATCAGATTCTTCTGAGGAGTTCCCAGTACATTATCCTTTCCCCTGTGTAATTACCTTAACAAGCTCCAGCTGTTTTTATTCTCAGAAGGTTTACTCCCTGATATACTGGGGCCTACCCCCTTCGTAAGTGCAGGTCCTAAATGAGCTTTTTTCTCTGTTCCCTCACCACAATCCAGATTCTTTTGGGGAGTTACCAATACAGTAACCATACCAGGAAGTACTTAATTTATTAAGTTACTGCTTTTCTTAATCTCAGTGGAGATATTTACTGATAAACAGCTACCTACGCAGCATGTTCATGTCGTTCCTAAATGAGCTTTTATCTCTCTCCCCTCACCACAAATCAGATTCTTCTGAGGAGTTCCCAGTACATTATCCTTTCCCCTGTGTAATTACCTTAACAAGCTCCAGCGGTTTTTATACTCAGAAGGTTTACTCCCTGATATACAGCTGCCTACACCCTTCGTAAGTGCAGGTCCTAAATGAGCTTTTTTCTCTGTTCCCTCACCACAATCCAGATTCTTTTCGGGAGTTACCAGTACAGTAACCATACCAGGAAGTACTTAATTTATTAAGCTACTGCTGTTCTTAATCTCAGTGGAGATATTTACTGATAAACAGCTACCTACGCAGCATGTTCATGTCGTTCCTAAATGAGCTTTTATCTCTCTCCCCTCACCACAAATCAGATTCTTCTGAGGAGTTCCCAGTACATTATCCTTTCCCCTGTGTAATTACCTTAACAAGCTCCAGCGGTTTTTATACTCAGAAGGTTTACTCCCTGATATACAGCTGCCTACCCCCTTCGTAAGTGCAGGTCCTAAATGAGCTTTTTTCTCTGTTCCCTCACCACAATCCAGATTCTTTTGGGGAGTTACCCGTACTGTAACCATACCAGGAAGTACGTAATTTATTAAGCTACTGCTTTTCTTAATCTCAGTGGAGATATTTACTGATAAACAGCTAAGTATGCAGCATGTTCACCTCGTTCCTAAATGAGCTTTTATCTCTCTCCCCTCACCACAATTCGGATTCTTCTGAGGAGTTCCCAGTACATTATCCTTTCCCCTGTGTAATTACCTTAACAAGCTCCAGCTGCTTTTATTCTCAGAAGGTTTACTCCCTGATATACAGCTGCCTACCCCCTTTGTAAGTGCAGGTCCTAAATGAGCTTTTTTCTCTGTTCCCTCACCACAATCCAGATTCTTTTGGGGAGTTATCAGTACAGTAACCATACCAGGAAGTACTTAATTTATTAAGCTACTGCTTTTCTTAATCTCACTGGAGATATTTACTGATAAACAGCTACCTACGCAGCATGTTCATGTCGTTCCTAAATGAGATTTTATCTCTCTCCCCTCACCACAAATCATATTCTTCTGAGGAGTTCCCAGTACATTATCCTTTCCCCTGTATAATTACCTTAACAAGCTCCAGCTGTTGTTATTCTCAGAAGGTTTACTCCCTGATATACAGCTGCCTACCCCCTTCGTAAGTGCAGGTCCTAAATGAGCTTTTTTCTCTGTTCCCTCACCACAATCCAGATTCTTTTGGGGAGTTACCAGTACAGTAACCATACCAGGAAGTACTTAATTTATTAAGCTACTGCTTTTCTTAATCTCAGTAGAGATATTTACTGATAAACAGCTACCTATGCAGCATGTTCATGTCGTTACTAAATGAGCTTTTATCTCTCTCCCCTCACCACAAATCAGATTCTTCTGAGGAGTTCCCAGTACATTATCCTTTCCCCTGTGTAATTACCTTAACAAGCTCCAGCTGTTTTTATTCTCAGAAGGTTTACTCCCTGATATACAGCTGCCTACCCCCTTCGTAAGTGCAGGTCCTAAATGAGCTTTTTTCTCTGTTCCCTCACCACAATCCAGATTCTTTTGGGGAGTTACCAGTACAGTAACCATACCAGGAAGTACTTAATTTATTAAGCTACTGCTTTTCTTAATCTCAGTGGAGATATTTACTGATAAACAGTTACGTACGCAGCATGTTCATGTCGTTCCTAAATGAGCTTTTATCTCTCTCCCCTCACCACAAATCAGATTTTTCTGAGGAGTTCCCAGTACATTATCCTTTCCTCTGTGTAATTCCCTTAACAAGCTCCAGTTGTTTTTATTCTCAGAAGGTTTACTCCCTGATATACAGCTTCCTACCCCCTTCGTAAGTGCAGGTCCTAAATGAGCTTTTTTCTCTGTTCCCTCACCACAATCCAGATTCTTTTGGGGAGTTACAGTACAGTAACCATACCAGGAAGTACTTAATTTATTAAGCTACTGCTTTTCTTAATCTCAGTGGAGATATTTACTGATAAACAGATACGTATGCAGCATGTTCATGTCGTTCCTAAATGAGCTTTTATCTCTCTCCCCTCACCACAAATCAGATTCTTCTGAGCAGTTCCCTGTACATTATCCTTTCCCCTGTGGAATTACCTTAACAAGCTCCAGCTGTTTTTATTCTCAGAAGGTTTACTCCCTGATATACAGCTGCCTACGCCCCCCGTAAGTGCAGGTCCTAAATGAGATTTTTTCTCTATTCCCTCACCACAATCCAGATTCTTTTGGGGAGTTACCAGTACAGTAACCATACCAGGAAGTACTTAATTTATTAATCTACTGCTTTTCTTAATCTCAGTGGAGATATTTACTGATAAAGAGCTACCTACGCAGCATGGTCATGTCGTTCCTAAATGAGCTTTATCTCTCTCCCCTCACCACAAATCAGATTCTTCTGAGGAGTTTCCAGTACATTATCCTTTCCCCTGTGTAATTACCTTAACAAGCTCCAGCTGTTTTTATTCTCAGAAGGTTTACTCCCTGATATACTGCTGCCTACCCCCTTCGAAAGTGCAGGTCCTAAATGAGCTTTTTTCTCTGTTCCCTCACCACAATCCAGATTCTTTTGGGGAGTTACCAGTACAGTAACCATACCAGGAAGTACTTAATTTATTAAGCTACTGCTTTTCTTAATCTCAGTGGAGATATTTACTGATAAACAGCTACCTACGCAGCATGTTCATGTCGTTCCTAAATGAGCTTTTATCTCTCTCCCCTCACCACAAATCAGATTCTTCTGAGGAGTTCCCAGTACATTATCCTTTCCCCTGTGTAATTACCTTAACAAGCTCCAGCTGTTTTTATTCTCAGAAGGTTTACTCCCAGATATACAGCTGCCTACCCCCTTCGTAAGTGCAGGTCCTAAATGAGCTTTTTTCTCTGTTCCCTCACCACAATCCAGATTCCTTTGGGGAGTTACCAGTACAGTATCCATAGCAGGAAGTACTTAATTTATTAAGCTACTGCTTTTCTTAATCTCAGTGGAGATATTTACTGATAAACAGCTACCTACGCAGCATGTTCATGTCGATCATAAATGAGCTTTTATCTCTCTCCCCTCACCACAAATCAGATTCTTCTGAGGAGTTCCCAGTACATTATCCTTTCCCCTGTGTAATTACCTTAACAAGCTCCAGCTGTCTTTATTCTCAGAAGGTTTACTCCCTGATATACAGCTGCCTACCCCCTTCGTAAGTGCAGGTCCTAAATGAGATGTTTTCTCTGTTCCCTCACCACAATCCAGATTCTTTTGGGGAGTTACCAGTACAGTAACCATACCAGGAAGTACTTAATTTATTAAGCTACTGCTTTTCTTAAACTCAGTGGAGATATTTACTGAAAAACAGCTACATACGCAGCATGTTCATGTCGTTCCTAACGAAGCTTTTATCTCTCTCCCCTCAAAACAAATCAGATTCTTCTGAGGAGTTCCCAGTACATTATCCTTTCCCCTGTGTAATTACCTTAACAAGCTCCAGCTGTTTTTATTCTAAGAAGATTTACTCCCTGATATACAGGTGCCTACCCACTTCGTAAGTGCAAGTCCTAAATGAGCTTTTTTCTCTGTTCCCTCACCACAATCCAGATTCTTTTTGGGAGTTACCAGTACAGTAACCATACCAGGAAGTACTTAATTTATTAAGCTACTGCTTTTCTTAATCTCAGTGGAGATATTTACTGATAAACAGCTACATACGCAGCATGTTCATGTCGTTCCTAAATGAGCTTTTATCTCTCTCCCCTCACCACATATCAGATTCTTCTCCGGAGTTCCCAGTACATTATCATTTTCCCTGTGTAATTACCTTAACAAGCTCCAGCTGTTTTTATTCTCAGAAGGTTTACTCCCTGATATACAGCTGCCTACCCCCTTCGTAAATGCAGGTCCTAAATGAGCTTTTTTCTCTGTTCCCTCACCACAATCCAGATTCTTTTGGGGAGTTACCAGTACAGTAACCATACCAGGAAGTACTTAATTTATTAAGCTACTACTTTTCTTAATCTCAGTGGAGATATTTACTGATAAACAGCTACCTACGCAGCATGTTCATGTCGTTCCTAAATGAGCATTTATCTCTCTCCCCTCACCACAAATCAGATTCTTCTGAGGAGTTCCCAGTACATTATCCTTTCCCCTGTGTAATTGCCTTAACAAGCTCCAGCTGTTTTTATTCTCAGAAGGTTTACTCCCTGATATACAGCTGCCTAACCCCTTGGTAAGTGCAGGTCCTAAATGAGCTTTTTTCTCTGTTCCCTCACCACAATCCAGATTCTTTTGGGGAGTTACCAGTACAGTAACCATACCAGGAAGTACTTAATTTATTAAGCTACTGCTTTTCTTAATCTCAGTGGAGATATTTACTGATAAACAGCTACCTACGCAGCATGTTCATGTCGTTCCTAAATGAGCTTTTATCCCTCTCCCCTCACCACAAATCAGATTCTTCTGAATTGTTCCCAGTACATTATCCTTTCCGCTGTGTAATTACCTTAACAAGCTCCAGCTGTTTTTATTCTCAGAAGGTTTACTTCCTGATACACAGCTGCCTACCCCCTTCGTAAGTGCAGGTCCTAAATGAGCTTTTTTCTCTGTTCCCGCACCACAATCCAGATTCTTTTGGGGAGTTACCAGTACAGTAACCATACCAGGAAGTACTTAATTTATTAAGCTACTGCTTTTCTTAATCTCAGTGGAGATATTTACTGATAAACAGCTACCTACGCAGCATGTTCATGTCGTTCCTAAATGAGCTTTTATCTCTCTCCCCTCACCACAAATCAGATTCTTCTGAATTGTTCCCAGTACATTATCCTTTCCCCTGTGTAATTACCTTAACAAGCTCCAGCTGTTTTTATTCTCAGAAGGTTTACTCCCTGATATACAGCTGCCTACCCCCTTCGTAAGTGCAGTTCCTAAATGAGCTTTTTTCTCTGTTCCCTCACCACAATCCAGATTCTTTTGGGGAGTTACCAGTACAGTAACCATACCAGGAAGTACTTAATTTATTAAGCTACTGCTTTTCTTAATTTCAGTGGAGATATTTACTGATAAACAGCTACCTACGCAGCATGTTCATGTCGTTTCTAAATGAGCTTTTATCTCTCTCCCCTCACCACAAATCAGATTCTTCTGAGGAGTTCCCAGTACATTATCCTTTCCCCTGTGTAATTACCTTAACAAGCTCCAGCTGTTTTTATTCTCAGACGGTTTACTCCCTGATATACAACTGCCTACCCCCTTCGTAAGTGCAGGTCCTAAATGAGCTTTTTTCTCTGTTCCCTCACCACAATCCAGATTCTTTTGGGGAGTTACCAGTACAGTAACCAAACCAGGAAGTACTTAATTTATTAAGCTACTGCTTTTCTTAATCTCAGTGGAGATATTTACTGATAAACACCTAACTACGCAGCATGTTCATGTCGTTCCTAAATGAGCTTTTATCTCCCTAACCCTCACCACAAATCAGATTCTTCTGAGGAGTTCCCAGTACATTATCCTTTCCCCTGTGTAATTACCTAAACAAGCTCCAGCTGTTTTTATTCTCAGAAGGTTTACTCACTGATATACAGCTGCCTACCCCCTTCGTAAGTGCAGGTCCTAAATGAGCTCTTTTCTCTGTTCCCTCACCACAATCCAGATTCATTTGGGGAGTTACCAGTACAGTAACCATACCAGGAAGTACTTAATTTATTAAGCTACTGCTTTTCTTAATCTCAGTGGAGATATTTACTGATAAACAGCTACCTACGCAGCATGTTCATGTCGTTCCTAAATGAGCTTTTATCTCTCTCTCCTCACCACAAATCAGATTCTTCTGAGGAGTTCCCAGGACATTATCCTTTTCCCTGTGTAATTACCTTAACAAGCTCCAGCTGTTTTTATTCTCAGAAGGTTTACTCCCTGATATACAGCTGCCTACCCCCTTCGTAAGTGCATGTCCTAAATGAGCTCTTTTCTCTGTTCCCTCACCACAATCCAGATTCTTTTGGGGAGTTACCAGTACAGTAACCATACCAGGAAGTACTTAATTTATTAAGCTACTGCTTTTCTTAATCTCAGTAGAGATATTTACTGACAAACAGCTACCTACGCAGCATGTTCATGTCGTTCCTAAATGAGCTTTAATCTCACTCCCCTCACCACAAATCAGATTCTCCTGAGGAGTTCCCCGTACATTATCCTTTTCCCTGTGTAATTACCTTAACAAGCTCCAGCTGTTTTTATTCTCAGAAGGTTTACTCCCTGATATACAGCTGCCTACCCCCTACGTAAGTGCTGGTCCTAAATGAGCTTATTTCTCTGTTCCCTCACCACAATCCAGATTCTTTTGGGGAGTTACCAGTACAGTAACCATACCAGGAAGTACTTAATTTATTAAGCTACTGCTTTTCTTAATCTCAGTGGAGATATTTACTGATAAACAGCTACCTACGCAGCATGTTCATGTCGTTCCTAAATGAGCTTTTATCTCTCTCCCCTCACCACAAATCAGATTCTTCTGAGGAGTTCCCAGTACATTATCCTTTCCCCTGTGTAATTACCTTAACAAGCTCCAGCTGTTTTTATTCTCAGAAGGTTTACTCCCTGATATACAACTGCCTACCCCCTTCGTAAGTACAGGTCCTAAATGAGCTTTTTTCTCTGTTCCCTCACCACAATCCAGATTCTTTTGGGGAGTTACCAGTACAGTAACCATACCAGGAAGTACTTAATTTATTAAGCTACTGCTTTTCTTAATCTCAGTGGAGATATTTACTGATAAACAGCTACCTACGCAGCATGTTCATTTCGTTCCTAAATGACCTTTTTTCTCTGTTCCCTCACCACAATGCAGATTCTTTTGGGGAGTTACCAGTACAGTATCCATACCAGGAAGTACTTAATTCATTAAGCTGCTGCTTTTCTAAATCTCAGTGGAGATATTTACGGATAAACAGCTACCTACGCAGCATGTTCATATCGTTCCTAAATGAGCTTTTATCTCTCTCCCATCATCACAAATCAGATTCTTCTGAGGAGTTCCCAGTACATTATCCTTTCCCCTGTGTAATTACCTTAACAAGCTCCAGCTGTATTTATTCTCAGAAGGTTTACTCCCTGATATACTGGGGCCTACCCCCTTCGTAAGTGCAGGTCCTAAATGAGCTTTTTTCTCTGTTCCCTCACCACAATCCAGATTCTTTTGGGGAGTTACCAATACAGTAACCATACCAGGAAGTACTTAATTTATTAAGTTACTGCTTTTCTTAATCTCAGTGGAGATATTTACTGATAAACAGCTACCTACGCAGCATGTTCATGTCGTTCCTAAATGAGCTTTTATCTCTCTCCCGTCACCACAAATCAGATTCTTCTGAGGAGTTCCCAGTACATTATCCTTTCCCCTGTGTAATTACCTTAACAAGCTCCAGCGGTTTTTATACTCAGAAGATTTACTCCCTGATATACAGCTGCCTACACCCTTCGTAAGTGCAGGTCCTAAATGAGCTTTTTTCTCTGTTCCCTCACCACAATCCAGATTCTTTTCGGGAGTTACCAGTACAGTAACCATACCAGGAAGTACTTAATTTATTAAGCTACTGCTGTTCTTAATCTCAGTGGAGATATTTACTGATAAACAGCTACCTACGCAGCATGTTCATGTCGTTCCTAAATGAGCTTTTATCTCTCTCCCCTCACCACAAATCAGATTCTTCTGAGGAGTTCCCAGTACATTATCCTTTCCCCTGTGTAATTACCTTAACAAGCTCCAGCGGTTTTTATACTCAGAAGGTTTACTCCCTGATATACAGCTGCCTACCCCCTTCGTAAGTGCAGGTCCTAAATGAGCTTTTTTCTCTGTTCCCTCACCACAATCCAGATTCTTTTGGGGAGTTACCCGTACTGGAACCATACCAGGAAGTACGTAATTTATTAAGCTACTGCTTTTCTTAATCTCAGTGGAGATATTTACTGATAAACAGCTAAGTATGCAGCATGTTCACCTCGTTCCTAAATGAGCTTTTATCTCTCTCCCCTCACCACAAATCAGATTCTTCTGAGGAGTTCCCAGTACATTATCCTTTCCCCTGTGTAATTACCTTAACAAGCTCCAGCTGTTTTTATTCTCAGAAGGTTTACTCCCTGATATACAGCTGCATACCCCATTCGTAAGTGCAGGTCCTAAATGAGCTTTTTTCTCTGTTCCCTCACCACAATCCAGATTCTTTTGGGGAGTTACCAGTACAGTAACCATACCAGGAAGTACTTAATTTATTAAGCTACTGCTTTTCTTAATCTCAGTGGAGATATTTCCAGATTAACAGCTACCTACGCAGCATGTTCATGTCGTTCCTAAATGAGCTTTTATCTCTCTCCCCTCACCACAAATCAGATTCTTCTGAGGAGTTCCCAGTACATTATCCTTTCCCCTGTGTAATTACCTTAACAAGCTCCAGGTGTTTTTATTCTCAGAAGGTTTACTCCCTGATATACAGCTGCCTGCCCCCTTCGTAAGTGCAGGTCGTAAATGAGCTTTTTTCTCTGTTCCCTCACCACAATCCAGATTCTTTTGGGGAGTTAACAGTACAGTAACCATACCAGGAAGTACTTAATTTATTAAGCTACTGCTTTTCTTAATCTCAGTGGAGATATTTACTGATAAACAGCTACCTACGCAGCATGTTCATGTCGTTCCTAAATGAGGTTTTATCCCTCTCCCCTCACCACAAATCAGATTCTTCTGAGGAGTTCCCAGTACATTATCCTTTCCCCTGTGTAATTACCTTAACAAGCTCCAGCTGTTTTTATTCTAAGAAGATTTACTCCCTGATATACAGGTGCCTACCCACTTCGTAAGTGCAAGTCCTAAATGAGCTTTTTTCTCTGTTCCCTCACCACAATCCAGATTCTTTTTGGGAGTTACCAGTACAGTAACCATACCAGGAAGTACTTAATTTATTAAGCTACTGCTTTTCTTAATCTCAGTGGAGATATTTACTGATAAACAGCTACATACGCAGCATGTTCATGTCGTTCCTAAATGAGCTTTTATCTCTCTCCCCTCACCACATATCAGATTCTTCTCCGGAGTTCCCAGTACATTATCATTTTCCCTGTGTAATTACCTTAACAAGCTCCAGCTGTTTTTATTCTCAGAAGGTTTACTCCCTGATATACAGCTGCCTACCCCCTTCGTAAATGCAGGTCCTAAATGAGCTTTTTTCTCTGTTCCCTCACCACAATCCAGATTCTTTTGGGGAGTTACCAGTACAGTAACCATACCAGGAAGTACTTAATTTATTAAGCTACTACTTTTCTTAATCTCAGTGGAGATATTTACTGATAAACAGCTACCTACGCAGCATGTTCATGTCGTTCCTAAATGAGCATTTATCTCTCTCCCCTCACCACAAATCAGATTCTTCTGAGGAGTTCCCAGAACATTATCCTTTCCCCTGTGTAATTGCCTTAACAAGCTCCAGCTGTTTTTATTCTCAGAAGGTTTACTCCCTGATATACAGCTGCCTAACCCCTTGGTAAGTGCAGGTCCTAAATGAGCTTTTTTCTCTGTTCCCTCACCACAATCCAGATTCTTTTGGGGAGTTACCAGTACAGTAACCATACCAGGAAGTACTTAATTTATTAAGCTACTGCTTTTCTTAATCTCAGTGGAGATATTTACTGATAAACAGCTACCTACGCAGCATGTTCATGTCGTTCCTAAATGAGCTTTTATCTCTCTCCCCTCACCACAAATCAGATTCTTCTGAATTGTTCCCAGTACATTATCCTTTCCCCTGTGTAATTACCTTAACAAGCTCCAGCTGTTTTTATTCTCAGAAGGTTTACTCCCTGATATACAGCTGCCTACCCCCTTCGTAAGTGCAGTTCCTAAATGAGCTTTTTTCTCTGTTCCCTCACCACAATCCAGATTCTTTTGGGGAGTTACCAGTACAGTAACCATACCAGGAAGTACTTAATTTATTAAGCTACTGCTTTTCTTAATTTCAGTGGAGATATTTACTGATAAACAGCTACCTACGCAGCATGTTCATGTCGTTTCTAAATGAGCTTTTATCTCTCTCCCCTCACCACAAATCAGATTCTTCTGAGGAGTTCCCAGTACATTATCCTTTCCCCTGTGTAATTACCTTAACAAGCTCCAAGCTGTTTTTATTCTCAGAAGGTTTACTCCCTGATATACAACTGCCTACCCCCTTCGTAAGTGCAGGTCCTAAATGAGCTTTTTTCTCTGTCCCTCACCACAATCCAGATTCTTTTGGGGAGTTACCAGTACAGTAACCAAACCAGGAAGTACTTAATTTATTAAGCTACTGCTTTTCTTAATCTCAGTGGAGATATTTACTGATAAACACCTAACTACGCAGCATGTTCATGTCGTTCCTAAATGAGCTTTTATCTCCCTAACCCTCAGCACAAATCAGATTCTTCTGAGGAGTTCCCAGTACATTATCCTTTCCCCTGTGTAATTACCTAAACAAGCTCCAGGTGTTTTTAATCTCAGAAGGTTTACTCACTGATATACAGCTGCCTACCCCCTTCGTAAGTGCAGGTCCTAAATGAGCTCTTTTCTCTGTTCCCTCACCACAATCCAGATTCATTTGGGGAGTTACCAGTACAGTAACCATACCAGGAAGTACTTAATTTATTAAGCTACTGCTTTTCTTAATCTCAGTGGAGATATTTACTGATAAACAGCTACCTACGCAGCATGTTCATGTCGTTCCTAAATGAGCTTTTATCTCTCTCCCCTCACCACAAATCAGATTCTTCTGAGGAGTTCCCAGTACATTATCCTTTCCCGGTGTAATTACCTTAACAAGCTCCAGCTGTTTTTATTCTCAGAAGGTTTACTCTGTGATATACAGCGGCCTAACCCCTTCGTAAGTGCAGGTCATAAATGAGCTTTTTTCTCTGTTCCCTCACCACAATCCAGATTCTTTTGGGGAGTTACCAGTACAGTAACCATACCAGGAAGTACCTAATTTATTAAGCTACTGCTTTTCTTAATCTCAGTGGAGATATTTACTGATAAACAGCTACCTACGCAGCATGTGCATGTCGTTCCTAAATGTGCTTTTATCTCTCTCCCCTCACCACAATTCAGATTCTTCTGAGGAGTTCCCAGTACATTATCCTTTCCCCTGTGTAATTACCTTAACAAGCTCCAGCTGTTTTTATTCTCACAAGGTTTACTCCCTGATATACAGCTGCCTACCCCCTTCGTAAGTGCAGGTCCTAAATGAGCTCTTTTCTCTGTTCCCTCACCACAATCCAGATTCTTTTGGCGAGGTGCCAGTACAGTAACCATACCAGGAAGTACTTAATTTATTAAGCTACTGCTTTTCTTAATCTCAGTGGAGATATTTACTGATAAACAGCTACCTACGCAGCATGTTCATGTCGTTCCTAAATGAGCTTTTATCTCTCTCCCCTCACCACAAATCAGATTCTTCTGAGGAGTTCCCAGTACATTATCCTTTCCCCTGTGTAATTACCTTAACAAGCTCCAGCTGTTTTTATTCTCAGAAGGTTTACTCCCTGATATACAGCTGCCTACCCCTTCGTAAGTGCAGGTCCTAAATGAGCTTTTTTCTCTGTTCCCTCACCACAATCCAGATTCTTTTGGGAGTTACCAGTACAGTATCCATACCAGAAAGTACTTAATTTATTAAGCTACTGCTTTTCTTAATCTCAGTGGAGATATTTACTGATAAACAGCTACCTACGCAGCATGTTCATGTCGTTCCTAAATGAGCTTTTTTGTCTTTTCCCTCACCACAATCCAGATTCTTTTGGGGAGTTACCAGTACAGTAACCATACCAGGAAGTACTTAATTTATTAAGCTACTGCTTTTCTTAATCTCAGTTTAGATATTTACTGATAAACAGCTACGTATACAGCATGTTCATGTCGTTCCTAAATGATCTTTTATCTCTCTCCCCTCACCACAAATCAGATTCTTCTGAGGAGTTCCCAGTACATTATCCTTTCCCCTGTGTAATTACCTTAACAATCTCCAGCTGTTTTTATTCTCAGAAGCGATACTCCCTGATATACAGCTGCCTACCCCCTTCGTAATTGCAGGACCTAAATGAGCTTTTTTCTCTGTTCCCTCACCACAATCCAGATTCTTTTGGGGAGTTACCAGTATAGTATCCATACCAGGAAGTACGTAATTTATTAAGCTACTGCTTTTCTTAATCTCAGTGGAGATATTTACTGATAAACAGCGACCTACGCAGCATGTTCATGTCGTTCCTAAATGAGCATTTATCTCTCTCCCCTCATCACAAATCAGATTCTTCTGAGGAGTTCCCAGTACATTATCCTTTCCCCTGTGTACTTACCTTAACAAGCTCCAGCTGTTTTTACTCTCAGATGGTTTACTCCCTGATATACAACTGCCTACCCCCTTCGTAAGTGCAGGTCCTAAATGAGCTTTTTTCTCTGTTCCCTCACCACAATCCAGATTCTTTTGGGAGTTACCAGTACAGTAACCATACCAGGAAGTACTTAATTTATTAAGCTACTGCTTTTCTTAATCTCAGTGGAGATATTTACTGATAAACATCTACCTACGCAGCATGTTCATGTCGGTCCTAAATGAGCTTTTATCTCTCTCCTTTCACCACAAATCAGATTCTTCGGAGGAGTTCCCAGTACATTATCCGTTCCCCTGTGTAATTACCTTAACAAGCTCCTGCTGTTTTTATTCTCATAAGGTTTACTCCCTGATATACAGCTGTCTACAACCTTCGTAAGTGCAGGTCCTAAATGAGCTTTTTTCTCTGTTCCCTCACCACAATCCAGATTCTTTTGGGTAGTTACCAGTACAGTAACCATACCAGGAAGTACTTAATTTATTAAGCTACTGCTTTTCTTAATCTCAGTGGAGATATTTATGATAAACTGCTACCTACGCAGCATGTTCATGTCGTTCCTAAATGAGCTTTTATCTCTCTCCCCTCACCACAAATCAGATTCTTCTGAGGAGTTCCCAGTACATTTTCCTTTCCCCTGTGTAATTACCTTAACAAGCTCCAGCTGTTTTTATTCTCAGAAGGTTTACTCCCTGATATACAGCTGCCTACCCCCTTCGTAAGTGCAGGTCCTAAATGAGCTTTTTTCTCTGTTCCCTCACCACAATCCAGATTCTTTTGGGGAGTTACCAGTACAGTAACCATACCAGGAAGTACTTAATTTATTAAGCTACTGCTTTTCTTAATCTCAGTGGAGATATTGACTGATAAACAGCTACGTACCCAGCATGTTCATGTCGTTCCAAATGAGCTTTTATCTCTCTCCCCTCACCACAAATCAGATTCTTCTGAGGAGTTCCCAGTACATTATCCTTTCACCTGTGTAATCTTACCTTAACAAGCTCCAGCTGTTTTTATTCTCAGAAAGTTTACTCCCTGATATACAGCTGCCTACCCCCTTCGTAAGTGCAGGTCCTAAATGAGCTTTTTTCTCTGTTCCCTCACCACAATCCAGATTCTTTGGGGAGTTACCAGTATAGTATCCATAGCAGGAAGTACTTAATTTATTAAGCTACTGCTTTTCTCAATCTCAGTGGAGATATTTACTGATAAACAGCTAAGTATGCAGCATGTTCACCTCGTTCCTAAATGAGCTTTTATCTCTCTCCCCTCACCACAAATCAGATTCTTCTGACGAGTTCCCAGTACATTATCCTTTCCCTGTGTAATTCCCTTAACAAGCCCCAGCTGTTTTTATTCTCAGAAGGTTTACACACTGATATACATCTGCCTACCCCCTTCGTAAGTGCAGTTCCTAAATGAGCTTTTTTCACTGTTCCCTCACCACAATCCAGATTCTTTTGGGGAGTTACCAGTACAGTAACCATACCAGGAAGTACTTAATTTATGAAGCTACTGCTTTTCTTAATCTCAGTGGAGATATTTACTGATAAACAGCTACCTACGCAGCATGTTCATGTCGTTCCTAAATGAGCTTTTATCTCTCTCCCCTCACCACAAATCAGATTCTTCTGAGGAGTTCCCAGTACATTATCCTTTCCCCTGTGTAATTACCTTAACAAGCTCCAGCTGTTTTTATTCTAAGAAGATTTACTCCCTGATATACAGGTGCCTACCCACTTCGTAAGTGCAAGTCCTAATGAGCTTTTTTCTCTGTTCCCTCACCACAATCCAGATTCTTTTTGGGAGTTACCAGTACAGTAACCATACCAGGAAGTACTTAATTTATTAAGCTACTGCTTTTCTTAATCTCAGTGGAGATATTTACTGATAAACAGCTACATACGCAGCATGTTCATGTCGTTCCTAAATGAGCTTTTATCTCTCTCCCCTCACCACATATCAGATTCTTCTCCGGAGTTCCCAGTACATTATCATTTTCCCTGTGTAATTACCTTAACAAGCTCCAGCTGTTTTTATTCTCAGAAGGTTTACTCCCTGATATACAGCTGCCTACCCCCTTCGTAAATGCAGGTCCTAAATGAGCTTTTTCTCTGTTCCCTCACCACAATCCAGATTCTTTTGGGAGTTACCAGTACAGTAACCATACCAGGAAGTACTTAATTTATTAAGCTACTACTTTTCTTAATCTCAGTGGAGATATTTACTGATAAACAGCTACCTACGCAGCATGTTCATGTCGTTCCTAAATGAGCATTTATCTCTCTCCCCTCACCACAAATCAGATTCTTCTGAGGAGTTCCCAGTACATTATCCTTTCCCCTGTGTAATTGCCTTAACAAGCTCCAGCTGTTTTTATTCTCAGAAGGTTTACTCCCTGATATACAGCTGCCTAACCCCTTGGTAAGTGCAGGTCCTAAATGAGCTTTTTTCTCTGTTCCCTCACCACAATCCAGATTCTTTTGGGGAGTTACCAGT
>NW_025962103.1:0-33250 GCF_023159225.1 Perognathus longimembris pacificus | reverse complement strand
GCAGCATGTTCATGTCGTCCATAAATGAGCTTTTATCTCTCTCCCCTCACCACAAATCAGATTCTTCTGAGGAGTTCCCAGTACATTATTCTTTCCCTGTGTAATTACCTTAACAAGCTCCAGCTGTTTTTATTCTCAGAAGGTTTACTCCTTGATATACAACTGCCTACTCCCTTCGTAAGTGCAGGTCCTAAATGAGCTTTTTTCTCTTTTCCCTCACCACAATCCAGATTCTTTTGGGGAGTTACCAGTACAGTAACCATACCAGGAAGTACTTAATTTATTAAGCTCCTGCTTTTCTTAATCTCAGTGGAGATATTTACTGATAACAGCTACGGTATGCAGCATGTTCATGTCGTTCCTAAATGAGCTTTTATCTCTCTCCCCTCACCACAAATCAGATTCTTCTGAGGAGTTCCCAGTACATTATCCTTTCCCCTGTATAATTACCTTAACAAGCTCCAGGTGTTTTTATTCTCAGAAGGTTTACTCCCTGATATACAGCTGCCTACCCCCTTCGTAAGTGCAGGTCCTAAATGAGCTTTTTTCTCTGTTCCCTCACCGCAATCCAGATTCTTTTGGGGAGTTACCAGTACAGTAACCATACCAGGAAGTACTTAATTTATTAAGCTACTCCTTTTCTTAATCTCAGTGGAGATATTTACTGATAAACAGCTACCTACACAGCATGTTCATGTCGTTCCTAAATGAGCTTTTATCTCTCTCCCCTCACCACAAATCAGATTCTTCTGAGGAGTTCCCAGTACATTATCCTTTCCCTGTGTAATTACCTTAACAAGCTCCAGCTGTTTTTATTCTCAGAAGGTTTACTCCCTGATATAAAGCTGTCTACCCCCTTCGTTAGTGCAGGTCCTAAATGAGGTTTTTTCTCTGTTCCCTCACCACAATCCAGATTCTTTTGGGGAGTTACCAGTACAGTAACATACCAGGAAGTACTTAATTTATTAAGCTACTGCTTTTCTTAATCTCAGTGGAGATATGTACTGATATACAGCTACCTACGCAGCATGTTCATGTCCTTCCTAAATGAGCTTTTATCTCTCTCCCCTCACCACAAATCAGATTCTTCTGAGGAGTTCCCAGTACATTATCCTTTCCCCTGTGTAATTACCTTAACAAGCTCCAGCTGCTTTTATTCTCAGAAGGTTTACTCCCTGATATACAACTGCCTACTCCCTTCCTTCGTAAGTGCAGATCCTAAATGAGGTTTTTCTCTGTTCGCTCACCACAATCCAGATTCTTTCGGGGAGTTACCAGTACAGTAACCATACCAGGAAGTACTTAATTTATTAAGCTACTGCTTTTCTTAATCTCAGTAGAGATATTTACTGATAAACAGGTACCCTCCGCAGCATGTTCATGTCGTTCCTAAATGAGCTTTTATCTCTCTCCCCTCACCACAAATCAGATTCTTCTGAGGAGTTCCCAGTACATTATCCTTTCCCCTGTGTAATTACCTTAACAAGCTCCAGCTGTTTTTATTCTCAGAAGGTTTACTCCCTGATATACAGCTGCCTACCCCTTTCGTAAGTGCAGGTCTTAAATGAGATTTTTCTCTGTTCCCTCACCACAATCCAGATTCTTATGGGGAGTTACTAGTACAGTAACCATACCAGGAAGTAATTAATTTATTAAGCTACTGCTTTTCTTAATCTCAGTGGAGATATTTACTGATAAACAGCTACCTACACAGCATGTTCATGTCGTTCTAAATGAGCTTTTATCTCTCTCCCCTCACCACAAATCAGACTCTTCTGAGGAGATCCCAGTACATTATCCTTTCCCCTGTGTAATTACCTTAACAAGCTCCAGCTGTTTTTATTCTCAGAAGGTTTACTCCCTGATATACAGCTGCCTACCCCCTTCGAAAGTGCAGGTCCTAAATGAGCTTTTCTCTCTGTTCCCTCACCACAATCCAGATTCTTTTGGGGAGTTACCAGTACAGTATCCATAGCAGGAAGTACTTAATTTAGTAAGCTACTGCTTTTCTTAATCTCAGTGGAGATATTTACTGATAAACAGCTACCTACGCAGCATGTTCATGTCGTTCCTAAATGAGCTTTTATCTCTCTCCCCTCACCACAAATCAGATTCTTCTGAGGAGTTCCCAGTACATTATCCTTTCCCCTGTGTGATTACCTTAACAAGCTCCACCTGTTTTTATTCTCAGAAGGGTTACTCCCTGATATACTGCTGCCTACCCCCTTCGTTAGTGCAGGTCCTAAATGAGCTTTTTTCTCTGTTCCCTCACCACAATCCAGATTCTCTTGGGGAGTTACCAGTACAGTAACCATACCAGGAAGTACTTAATTTATTAAGCTACTGCTTTTCTTAATCTCAGTGGAGATATTTACTGATAAACAGCTACCTACGCAGCATGTTCATGTCGTTCCTAAATGAGCTTTTATCTGTCTCCCCTCACCACAAATCAGATTCTTCTGAGGAGTTCCCAGTACATTATCCTTTCCCCTGTGTAATTACCTTAACAAGCTCCAGCTGTTTTTATTCTCAGAAGGTTTACTCCCTGATATACAGCTGCCTACCCCCTTCGTAAGTGCAGGTCCTAAATGAGCTTTTTTCTCTGTTCCCAAAACACAATCCAGATTCTTTTGGGGAGTTACCAGTAGAGTAACCATACCAGGAAGTACTTAATATATTAAGCTACTGCTTTTCTTAATCTCAGTGGAGATATTTACTGATAAACAGCTACGTACGCAGCATGTTCATGTTGTTCCTAAATGAGCTTTTATCTCTCGCCCCTCACCACAAATCAGATTTTTCTGAGGAGTTCCCA
This sequence comes from Perognathus longimembris pacificus, assembly GCF_023159225.1. Classification (NCBI taxonomy): domain Eukaryota; kingdom Metazoa; phylum Chordata; class Mammalia; order Rodentia; family Heteromyidae; genus Perognathus; species Perognathus longimembris. The sequence continues at coordinate 30,435 of NW_025962103.1, read as the reverse complement.
GTACATTATCCTTTCCCCTGTGTAATAACCTTAACAAGCTCCAGCTGTTTTTATTCTCAGACGGTTTACTCCCTGATACACAGCTGCCTACCCCTTTCGTAAGTGCAGGTCTTTAATGAGCTTTTTTCTCTGTTCCCTCACCACAATCCAGATTCTTTTGGGGAGTCACCAGTAAAGTAACCATACCAGGAAGTACTTAATGTATTTTTATTTTTTTTTTACCAGGAAGTACTTAATTTATTAAGCTACTGCTTTTCTTAATCTCAGTGGAGATATTTACTGATAAACAGCTACTTATGCAGCATGTTCATGTCGTTCGTAAATGAGCTTTTATCTCTCTCCCCTCACCACAAATCAGATTCTTCTGAGGAGTTCCCAGTACATTATCCTTTCCCCTGTGTAATTACCTTAACAAGCTCCAGCTGTTTTTATTCTCAGACGGTTTACTCCCTGATATACAGCTGCCTACCCCCTTCGTAAGTGCAGGTCCTAAATGAGGTTTTTTCTCTGTTCCCTCACCACAATCCAGATTCTTTTGGGAGTTACCAGTACAGTAACCATACCATGAAGTACTTAATTTATTAAGCTACTGCTTTTCTTAATCTCAGTGGAGATATTTACTGATAAACAGCTACGTACGCAGCATGTTCATGTCGTTCCTAAATGAGCTTTTATCTCTCTCCCCTCACCAAAAATCAGATTCTTCTGAGGAGTTCACAGTACATTATCCTTTCCCCTGTATAATTACCTTAACAAGCTCCAGCTGTTTTTATTCTCAGAAGGTTTACTCCCTGATATACTGCTGCCTACCCCCTTCGTAAGTGCAGGTCCTTAATGAGCATTTTTCTCTATTCCCTCACCACAATCCAGATTCTTTTGGGGAGTTACCAGTACAGTATCCATACCAGGAAGTACTTAATTTATTAAGCTACTGCTTTTCTTAATCTCAGTGGAGATATCTACTGATAATCAGCTACCTACGCAGCATGTTCATGTCGTTCCTAAATGAGCTTTTATCTCTCTCCCCTCACCACAAATCAGATTCTTCTGAGGAGTTCCCAGTACATTATCCTTTCCCCTGTGTAATTACCTTAACAAGCTCCAGCTGTTTTTATTCTCAGAAGGTTTACTCCCTGATATACAGCTGCCTACCCCCTTCGTAAGTGCAGGTCCTAAATGAGCTTTTTTCTCTGTTGCCTCAACACAATCCAGATTCTTTTGTGGAGTTACCAGTACAGTAACCATACCTGGAAGTACTTAATTTATTAAGCTACTGTTTTTCTTAATCTCAGTGGAGATATTTACTGATAAACAGCTACCTTCGCAGCATGTTCATGTCGTCCATAAATGAGCTTTTATCTCTCTCCCCTCACCACAAATCAGATTCTTCTGAGGAGTTCCCAGTACATTATCCTTTCCCCTGTGTAATTACCTTAACAAGCTCCAGCTGTTTTTATTCTCAGAAGGTTTACTCCTTGATATACAACTGCCTACTCCCTTCGTAAGTGCAGGTCCTAAATGAGCTTTTTTCTCTTTTCCCTCACCACAATCCAGATTCTTTTGGGGAGTTACCAGTACAGTAACCATACCAGGAAGTACTTAATTTATTAAGCTCCTGCTTTTCTTAATCTCAGTGGAGATATTTACAGATAAACAGCTACGTATGCAGCATGTTCATGTCGTTCCTAAATGAGCTTTTATCTCTCTCCCCTCACCACAAATCAGATTCTTCTGAGGAGTTCCCAGTACATTATCCTTTCCCCTGTATAATTACCTTAACAAGCTCCAGGTGTTTTATTCTCAGAAGGTTTACTCCCTGATATACAGCTGCCTACCCCCTTCGTAAGTGCAGGTCCTAAATGAGCTTTTTTCTCTGTTCCCTCACCGCAATCCAGATTCTTTTGGGGAGTTACCAGTACAGTAACCATACCAGGAAGTACTTAATTTATTAAGCTACTCCTTTTCTTAATCTCAGTGGAGATATTTACTGATAAACAGCTACCTACACAGCATGTTCATGTCGTTCCTAAATGAGCTTTTATCTCTCTCCCCTCACCACAAATCAGATTCTTCTGAGGAGTTCCCAGTACATTATCCTTTCCCCTGTGTAATTACCTTAACAAGCTCCAGCTGTTTTTATTCTCAGAAGGTTTACTCCCTGATATACAGCTGTCGACCCCCTTCGTAAGTGCAGGTCCTAAATGAGGTTTTTTCTCTGTTCCCTCACCACAATCCAGATTCTTTTGGGGAGTTACCAGTACAGTAACCATACCAGGAAGTACTTAATTTATTAAGCTACTGCTTTTCTAATCTCAGTGGAGATATGTACTGATAAACAGCTACCTACGCAGCATGTTCATGTCCTTCCTAAATGAGCTTTTATCTCTCTCCCCTCACCACAAATCAGATTCTTCTGAGGAGTTCCCAGTACATTATCCTTTCCCCTGTGTAATTACCTTAACAAGCTCCAGCTGCTTTTATTCTCAGAAGGTTTACTCCCTGATATACAACTGCCTACTCCCTTCCTTCGTAAGTGCAGGTCCTAAATGAGGTTTTTCTCTGTTCGCTCACCACAATCCAGATTCTTTCGGGGAGTTACCAGTACAGTAACCATACAAGGAAGTACTTAATTTATTAAGCTACTGCTTTTCTTAATCTCAGTAGAGATATTTACTGATAAACAGGTACCTCCGCAGCATGTTCATGTCGTTCATAAATGAGCTTTTATCTCTCTCCCCTCACCACAAATCAGATTCTTCTGAGGAGTTCCCAGTACATTATCCTTTCCCCTGTGTAATTACCTTAACAAGCTCCAGCTGTTTTTATTCTCAGAAGGTTTGCTCCCTGATATACAGCTGCCTACCCCCTTCGTAAGTGCAGGTCCTAAATGAGCTTTTTTCTCTGTTCCCTCACCACAATCCAGATTCTTTTGGGGAGTTACCAGTACAGTAACCATACCAGGAAGTACTCAATTTATTAAGCTACTGCTTTTCTTAATCTCAGTGGAGATATTTACTGATAAACAGCTACCTAAGCTGCATGTTCATGTCGTTCCTAAATGAGCTTTTATCTCTCTCCCCTCACCACAAATCAGATTCTTCTGAGGAGTTCCCAGTACATTATCCTTTCCCCTGTGTAATTACCTTAACAAGCTCCAGCTGTTTTTATTCTCAGAAGGTTTACTCCCTGATATACAGCTGCCTACCCCCTTCGTAAGTGCAGGTCCTAAATCAGCTTTTTTCTCTGTTCCCTCACCACAATCCAGATTCTTTTGGGGAGTTACCAGTACAGTAACCATTCCAGGAAGTACTTAATTAATTAAGCTACTGCTTTTCTTAATCTCTTTGGAGATATTTACTGATAAACAGCTACTTAAGCAGCATGTTCATGTCGTTCATAAATGAGCTTTTATCTCTCTCCCCTCACCACAAATCAGATTCTTCTGAGGAGTTCTCAGTACATGATCCTTTCCCCTGTGTAATTACCTTAACAAGCTCCAGCTGTTTTTATTCTCAGAATGTTTACTCCCTGATATACAGCTGCCTACCCCCTTCGTAAGTGCAGGTCCGAAATGAGCTTTTTCTCTGTTACCTCACCACAATCCAGATTCTTTTGGGGAGTTACCAGTACAGTAACCATACCAGGAAGTACTTAATTTATTAAGCTCCTGCTTTTCTTAATCTCAGTGGAGATATTTACTGATAAACAGCTACGTATGCAGCATGTTCATGTCGTTCCTAAATGAGCATTTATGTCTCTCCCCTCACCACAAATCAGATTCTTCTGAGGAGTTCCCAGTACATTATGCTTTCCCCTGTATAATTACCTTAACAAGCTCCAGCTGTTTTTATTCTCAGAAGGTTTGCTCCCTGATATACAGCTGCCTACCCCCTTCGTAAGTGCAGGTCCTAAATGAGCTTTTTTCTCTGTTCCCTCACCACAATCCAGATTCTTTTGGGGAGTTACCAGTACAGTAACCATACCAGGAAGTACTTAATTAATTAAGCTACTGCTTTTCTTAATCTCAGTGGAGATATTTACTGATAAACAGCTACCTATGCAGCATGTTCATGTCGTTCCTAAATGAGCTTTTATCTCTCTCCCCTCAACACAAATCAGGTTCTTCTGAGGAGTTCCCAGTACATTATCCTTTCCCCTGTGTAATTACCTTAAGAAGCTCCAGCTGTTTGTATTCTCAGAAGGTTTACTCCCTGATATACAGCTGCCTACCCCCTTCGTAACTGCAGGTCCTAAATGAGCTTTTTTCTCTGTTCCCTCACCACAATCCAGATTCTTTTGGGAATTACCAGTAGAGTAACCATACCAGGAAGTACTTAATTTATTAAGCTCCTGCTTTTCTTAATCTCAGGTGGAGATATTTACTGATAAACAGCTACGTATGCAGCATGTTTCATGTCGTTCTTAAATGAGCTTTTATGTCTCTTCCCTCACCACAAATCAGATTCTTCTGAGGAGTTCCCAGTACATTATCCTTTCCCCTGTATAATTACCTTAACAAGCTCCAGCTGTTTTTATTCTCAGAAGGTTTACTCCCTGATATACAGCTGCCTACCCCCTTCGTAAGTGCAGGTCTAAATGAGCTTTTTTCTCTGTTCCCTCACCACAATCCAGATTCTTTTGGGGGAGTTACCAGTACAGTATCCTTACCAGGAAGTACTTAATTTATTAAGCTACTGCTTTTCTTAATCTCAGTGGAGATATTTACTGATAAACAGCTACCTACGCAGAATGTTCATGTCGTTCCTAAATGAGCTTTTATCTCTCTCCCCTCACCACAAATCAGATTCTTCTGAGGTGTTCCCAGTACATTATCCTTTCCCCTGTGTAATTACCTTAACAAGCTCCAGCTGTTTTTATTCTCAGAAGGTTTACTCCCTGATATACAGCTGTCTACCCCCTTCGTAAGTGCAGGTCCTAAATGAGGTTTTTTCTTTGTTCCCTCACCACAATCCAGATTCTTTTGGGGAGTTACCAGTACAGTAAGCGTACCAGGAAGTACTTACTTTATTAAGCTACTGCTTTTTCTTAATCTCAGTGGAGATATTTACTGATAAACAGCTACCTACACAGCATGTTCATGTCGTTCCTAAATGAGCTTTTATCTCTCTCCCCTCACCACAAATCAGATTCTTCTGAGGAGTTCCCAGTACATTATCCTTTCCCCTGTATAATTACCTTAACAAGCTCCAGCTGTTTTTATTCTCAGAATGTTTACTCCCTGATATACAGCTGCCTACCCCCTTCGTAAGTGCAGGTCCTAAATGAGCTTTTTTCTCTGTTCCCTCACCACAATCCAGATTCTTTTGGGAGTTACCAGTACAGTATCCTTACCAGGAAGTACTTAATTTATTAAGCTACTCCTTTTCTTAATCTCAGTGGAGATATTTACTGATAAACAGCTACCTACACAGCATGTTCATGTCGTTCCTAAATGAGCTTTATCTCTCTCCCCTCACCACAAATCAGATTCTTCTGAGGAGTTCCCAGTACATTATCCTTTCCCCTGTGTAATTACCTTAACAAGCTCCAGCTGTTTTTATTCTCAGAAGGTTTACTCCCTGATATACAGCTGTCTACCCCCTTCGTAAGTGCAGGTCCTAAATGAGGTTTTTTTCTCTGTTCCCTCACCACAATCCAGATTCTTTTGGGGAGTTACCAGTACAGTAACCATACCAGGAAGTACTTAATTTATTAAGCTACTGCTTTTCTTAAACTCAGTGGAGATATGTACTGATAAACAGCTACCTACGCAGCATGTTCATGTCGTTCCTAAATGAGCTTTTATCTCTCTCCCCTCACCACAAATCAGATTCTTCTGAGGAGTTCCAGTACATTATCCTTTCCCCTGTGTAATTACCTTAACAAGCTCCAGCTGCTTTTATTCTCAGAAGGTTTACTCCCTGATATTACAACTGCCTACTCCCTTCCTTCGTAAGTGCAGGTCCTAAATGAGGTTTTTCTCTGTTCCCTCACCACAATCCAGATTCTTTTCGGGGAGTTACCAGTACAGTAACCATACCAGGAAGTACTTAATTTATTAAGCTACTGCTTTTCTTAATCTCAGTAGAGATATTTCTGATAAACAGGTACCTCCGCAGCATGTTCATGTCGTTCATAAATGAGCTTTTATCTCTCTCCCCTCACCACAAATCAGATTCTTCTGAGGAGTTCCCAGTACATTATCCTTTCCCCTGTGTAATTACCTTAACAAGCTCCAGCTGTTTTTATTCTCAGAATGTTTACTCCCTGATATACAGCTGCCTACCCCCTTCGTAAGTGCAGGTCCTAAATGAGCTTTTTTCTCTGTTACCTCACCACAATCCAGATTCTTTTGGGGAGTTACCAGTACAGTAACCATACCAGGAAGTACTTAATTTATTAAGCTCCTGCTTTTCTTAATCTCAGTGGAGATATTTACTGATAAACAGCTACGTATGCAGCATGTTCATGTCGTTCCTAAATGAGCTTTTATGTCTCTCCCCTCACCACAAATCAGATTCTTCTGAGGAGTTCCCAGTAAATTATCCTTTCCCCTGTATAATTACCTTAACAAGCTCCAGCTGTTTTTATTCTCAGAAGGTTTGCTCCCTGATATACAGCTGCCTACCCCCTTCGTAAGTGCAGGTCCTAAATGAGCTATTTTCTCTGTTCCCTCACCACAATCCAGATTCTTTTGCGGAGTTACCAGTACAATAACCATACCAGGAAGTACTCAATTTATTAAGCTACTGCTTTTCTTAATCTCAGTGGAGATATTTACTGATAAACAGCTACCTAAGCTGCATGTTCATGTCGTTCCTAAATGAGCTTTTATCTCTTCCCCTCACCACAAATCAGATTCTTCTGAGGAGTTCCCAGTACATTATCCTTTCCCCTGTGTAATTACCTTAACAAGCTCCAGCTGTTTTTATTCTCAGAAGGTTTACTCCCTGATATACAGCTGCCTACCCCCTTCGTAAGTGCAGGTCCTAAATGAGTTTTTTCTCTGTTCCCTCACCACAATCCAGATTCTTTTGGGGAGTTACCAGTACAGTAACCATACCAGGAAGTACTTAATTAATTAAGCTACTGCTTTTCTAAATCTCAGTGGAGATATTTACTGATAAACACCTACCTAAGCAGCATGTTCATGTCGTTCCTAAATGAGCTTTTATCTCTCTCCCCTCACCACAAATCAGATTCTTCTGAGGAGTTCCCAGTACATGATCCTTTCCCCTGTGTAATTACCTTAACAAGCTCAGCTGTTTTTATTCTCAGAATGTTTACTCCCTGATATACAGCTGCCTACCCCCTTCGTAAGTGCAGGTCCTAAATGAGCTTTTTTCTCTGTTACCTCACCACAATCCAGATTCTTTTGGGGAGTTACCAGTACAGTAACCCATACCAGGAAGTACTTAATTTATTAAGCTCCTGCTTTTCTTAATCTCAGTGGAGATATTTACTGATAAACAGCTACGTATGCAGCATGTTCATGTCGTTCCTAAATGAGCTTTTATGTCTCTCCCCTCACCACAAATCAGATTCTTCTGAGGAGTTCCCAGTACATTATCCTTTCCCCTGTATAATTACCTTAACAAGCTCCAGCTGTTTTTATTCTCAGAAGGTTTACTCCCTGATATACAGCTGCCCTACCCCCTTCGTAAGTGCAGGTCCTAAATGAGCTTTTTTCTCTGTTCCCTCACCACAATCCAGATTCTTTTGGGGAGTTACCAGTACAGTATCCTTACCAGGAAGTACTTAATTTATTAAGCTCCTGCTTTTCTTAATCTCAGTGGAGATATTTACTGATAAACAGCTACGTATGCAGCATGTTCATGTCGTTCCTAAATGAGCTTTTATCTCTCTCCCCTCACCACAAATCAGATTCTTCTGAGGAGTTCCCAGTACATTATCCTTTCCCCTGTGTAATTACCTTAACAAGCTCCAGCTGTTTTTATTCTCAGAAGGTTTACTCCCTGATATACAGCTGCCTACCCCCCTTCGTAAGTGCAGGTCCTAAATGAGCTTTTTTCTCTGTTCCCTCACCACAATCCAGATTCTTTTGGGAATTACCAGTACAGAATCCTTACCAGGAAGTACTTAATTTATTAAGCTACTGCTTTTCTTAATCTCAGTGGAGATATTTACTGATAAACAGCTACCTACGCAGCATGTTCATGTCGTTCCTAAATGAGCTTTTATCTCTCTCCCCTCACCACAAATCAGATTCTTCTGAGGAGTTCCCAGTACATTATCCTTTCCCCTGTGTAATTACCTTAACAAGCTCAGCTGCTTTTATTCTCAGAAGGTTTACTCCCTGATATACAACTGCCTACTCCCTTCCTTCGTAAGTGCAGGTCCTAAATGAGGTTTTTCTCTGTTCCCTCACCACAATCCAGATTCTTTCGGGGAGTTACCAGTACAGTAACCATACCAGGAAGTACTTAATTTATTAAGCTACTGCTTTTCTTAATCTCGTAGTAGAGATATTTTCTGATAAACAGGTACCTCCGCAGCATGTTCATGTCGTTCATAAATGACCTTTTATCTCTCTCCCCCTCACCACAAATCAGATTCTTCTGAGGAGTTCCCAGTACATTATCCTTTCCCCTGTGTAATTACCTTAACAAGCTCCAGCTGTTTTTATTCTCAGAAGGTTTGCTCCCTGATATACAGCTGCCTACCCCCTTCGAAAGTGCAGGTCCTAAATGAGCTTTTTTCTCTGTTCCCTCACCACAATCTAGATTCTTTTGGGGAGTACCAGTACAGTAACCATACCAGGAAGTACTCAATTTATTAAGCTACTGCTTTTCTTAATCTCAGTGAAGATATTACTGATAAACAGCTACCTAAGCTGCATGATCATGTCGTTCCTAAATGAGCTTTTTTCTCTTTCCCCTCACCCACAAATCAGATTCTTCTGAGGTGTTCCCAGTACATGATCCTTTCCCCTGTGTAATTACCTTAACAAGCTCAGCTGTTTTTATTCTCAGAATGTTTACTCCCTGATATACAGCTGCCTACCCCCTTCGTAAGTGCAGGTCCTAATTGAGCTTTTTTCTCTGTTCCCTCACCACAATCCAGATTCTTTTGGGGAGTTACCAGTACAGTAATCATACCAGGAAGTACTTAATTTATTAAGCTCCTGCTTTTCTTAATCTCAGTGGAGATATTTACTGATAAACAGCTACGTATGCAGCATGTTCATGTCGTTCCTAAATGAGCTTTTATGTCTCTCCCCTCACCACAAATCAGATTCTTCTGAGGAGTTCCCAGTAAATTATCCTTTCCCCTGTATAATTACCTTAACAAGCTCCAGCTGTTTTTATTCTCAGAAGGTTTGCTCCCTGATATACAGCTGCCTACCCCCTTCGTAAGTGCAGGTCCTAAATGAGCTATTTTCTCTGTTCCCTCACCACAATCCAGATTCCTTTGCGGAGTTACCAGTACAGTAACCATACCAGGAAATACTCAATTTATTAAGCTACTGCTTTTCTTAATCTCAGTGGAGATATTTACTGATAAACAGCTACCTAAGCTGCATGTTCATGTCGTTCCTAAATGAGCTTTTATCTCTTTCCCCTCACCACAAATCAGATTCTTCTGAGGAGTTCCCAGTACATATCCTTTCCCCTGTGTAATTACCTTAACAAGCTCCAGCTGTTTTTATTCTCAGAAGGTTTACTCCCTGATATACAGCTGCCTACCCCCTTCGTAAGTGCAGGTCCTAAAGAGTTTTTTTCTCTGTTCCCTCACCACAATCCAGATTCTTTTGGGGAGTTACCAGTACAGTAACCATACCAGGAAGTACTTAATTAATTAAGCTACTACTTTTCTTAATCTCAGTGGAGATATTTACTGATAAACAGCTACCTAAGCAGCATGTTCATGTCGTTCCTAAATGAGCTTTTATCTCTCTCCCCTCACCACAAATCAGATTCTTCTGAGAAGTTCCCAGTACATGATCCTTTCCCCTGTGTAATTACCTTAACAAGCTCCAGCTGTTTTTTATTCTCAGAATGTTTACTCCCTGATATACAGCTGCCTACCCCCTTCGTAAGTGCAGGTCTAAATGAGCTTTTTTCTCTGTTACCTCACCACAATCCAGATTCTTTTGGGGAGTTACCAGTACAGTAACCATACCAGGAAGTACTTAATTTATTAAGCTCCTGCTTTTCTTAATCTCAGTGGAGATATTTACTGATAAACAGCTACGTATGCAGCATGTTCATGTCGTTCCTAAATGAGCTTTTATGTCTCTCCCCTCACCACAAATCAGATTCTTCTGAGGAGTTCCCAGTACATTATCCTTTCCCCTGTATAATTACCTAACAAGCTCCAGCTGTTTTTATTCTCAGGTTTACTCCCTGATATACAGCTGCCTACCCCCTTCGTAAGTGCAGGTCCTAAATGAGCTTTTTCTCTGTTCCCTCACCACAATCCAGATTCTTTGGGGAGTTACCAGTACAGTATCCTTACCAGGAAGTACTTAATTTATTAAGCTCCTGCTTTTCTTAATCTCAGTGGAGATATTTACTGATAAACAGCTACGTATGCAGCATGTTCATATCGTTCCTAAATGAGCTTTTATCTCTCTCCCCTCACCACAAATCAGATTCTTCTGAGGAGTTCCCAGTACATTATCCTTTCCCCTGTGTAATTACCTTAACAAGCTCCAGCTGTTTTATTCTCAGAAGGTTTACTCCCTGATATACAGCTGCTACCCCCTTCGTAAGTGCAGGTCCTAAATGAGCTTTTTTTCTCTGTTCCCTCACCACAATCCAGATTCTTTTGGGGAATTACCAGTACAGAATCCTTACCAGGAAGTACTTAATTTATTAAGCTACTGCTTTTCTTAATCTCAGTGGAGATATTTGCCGATAAACAGCTACCTACGCAGCATGTTCATGTCGTTCCTAAATGAGCTTTTATCTCTCTCCCCTCACCACAAATCAGATTCTCTGAGGAGTTCCCAGTACATTATCCTTTCCCCTGTGTAATTACCTTAACAAGCTCCAGCTGTTTTTATTCTCAGAAGGTTTACTCCCTGATATACAGCTGCCTACCCCCTTCGTAAGTGCAGGTCCTAAATGAGGTTTTTTCTCTGTTCCCTCACCCACAATCCAGATTCTTTTGGGGACTTACCAGTACAGTAACCATACCAGGAAGTACTTAATTTATTAAGCTACTGCTTTTCTTAATCTCAGTGGAGATATTTACTGATAAACAGCTACGTACGCAGCATGTTCATGTCGTTCCTAAATGAGCTTTTATCTCTCTCCCCTCACCAAAAATCAGATTCTTCTGAGGAGTTCCCAGTACATTATCCTTTCCCCTGTATAATTACCTTAACAAGCTCCAGCTGTTTTTATTCTCAGAAGGTTTACTCCCTGATATACTGCTGCCTACCCCCTTCGTAAGTGCAGGTCCTAAATGAGCTTTTTTCTCTGTTCCCTCACCACAATCCAGATTCTTTTAGGGAGTTACCAGTACAGTATCCATACCAGGAAGTACTTAATTTATTAAGCTACTGCTTTTCTTAATCTCAGTGGAGATATTTACTGATAATCAGCTACCTACGCAGCATGTTCATGTCGTTCCTAAATAAGCTTTTATCTCTCTCCCCTCACCACAAATCAGATTCTTCTGAGGAGTTCCCAGTACATTATCCTTTCCCCTGTGTAATTACCTTAACAAGCTCCAGCTGTTTTTATTCTCAGAAGGTTTACTCCCTGATATACAGCTGCCGACCCCCTTCGTAAGTGCAGGTCCTAAATGAGCTTTTTTCTCTGTTGCCTCAACACAATCCAGATTCTTTGTGGAGTTACCAGTACAGTAACCATACCTGGAAGTACTTAATTTATTAAGCTACTGTTTTTTCTTAATCTCAGTGGAGATATATACTGATAAACAGCTACCTACGCAGCATGTTCATGTCGTCCATAAATGAGCTTTTATCTCTCTCCCCTCACCACAAATCAGATTCTTCTGAGGAGTTCCCAGTACATTATCCTTTCCCCTGTGTAATTACCTCAACAAGCTCCAGCTGTTTTTATTCTCAGAAGGTTTACTCCCTGATATACAGCTGCCTACCCCCTTCGTAAGTGCAGGTCCTAAATGAGCTTTTTTCTCTGTTCCCTCACCACAATGCAGATTCTTTTGGGGAGTTACCAGTACAGTAACCATACCAGGAAGTACTTAATTTATTAAGCTACTGCTTTCTTAATCGCAGTGGAGATATATACTGATAAACAGCTACCTACGCAGCATGTTCATGTCGTTCTAAATGAGCTTTTATCTCTCTCCCCTCACCACAAATCAGATTCTTCTGAGGAGTTCCCAGTACATTATCCTTTCCCCTGTGTAATTACCTTAACAAGCTCCAGCTGTTTTTATTCTCAGAAGGTTTACTCCTTGATATACAACTGCCTACTCCCTTCGTAAGTGCAGGTCCTAAATGAGCTTTTTTCTCTTTTCCCTCACCACAATCCAGATTCTTTTGGGGAGTTACCAGTACAATAACCATACCAGGAAGTACTTAATTTATTAAGCTACTGCTTTTCTTAATCTCAGTGGAGATATTTACTGATAAACAGCTACCTACGCAGCAGGTTCATGTCGTTCCTAAATGAGCTTTTATCTCTCTCCCCTCTCCACAATTCAGATTCTTCTGAGGAGTTCCCAGTACATTATCCTTTCCCCTGTGTAATTACCTTAACAAGCTCCAGCTGTTTTTATTCTCAGAAGGTTTACTCCCTGATATACAGCTGCCTACACCCTTCGTAAGTGCAGGTCCTAAATGAGCTTTTTTCTCTGTTCCCTCACCACAATCCAGATTCTTTTGGGGAGTTACCAGTACAGTAACCATACCAGGAAGTTCATAATTGATTAATCTACTGCTTTTCTTAATCTCAGTGGAGATATTTACTGATAAACAGCTACATACCCAGCACGTTCATGTCGTTCCTAAATGAGCTTTTATCTCTCTCCCCTCACCACAAATCAGATTCTTCTGAGGAGTTCCCAGTACATTATCCTTTCCCTTGTGTAATTACCTTAACAAGCTCCAGCTGTTTTTATCCTCAGAAGGGTTACTCCCTGATATACAGCTGCCTACCCCCTTCGTAAGTGCAGGGCCTAAATGAGCTTTTTTTCTCAGTTCCCTCACCACAATCCAGATTCTTTTGGGGAGTTACCAGTACAGTAACCATACCAGGAAGTACTTAATTTATTAAGCTACTGCTTTTCTTAATCTCAGTGGAGATATTTACTGATAAACAGATACCTATGCAGCATGTTCATGTCGTTCCTAATGAGCATTTATCTCTCTCCCCTCACCACAAATCAGATTCTTCTGAGGAGTTCCCAGTACATTATCCTTTCCCCTGTGTATTTACCTTAACAAGCTCCAGCTGTTTTTATTCTCAGAAGGTTTACTCCCTGATATACAGCTGCCTACCCCCTTCGTAAGTGCAGGTCCTAAATGAGCTTTTTTCTCTATTCCCTCACCGCAATCCAGATTCTTTTGGGGAGTTAAGAGTACAATGACCATACCAGGAAGTACTTAATTTATTAAGCTAATGCTTTTCTTAATCTCAGTGGAGATATTTACTGAGAAACAGCTACCTACGCGGCATGTTCATGTCGTTCCTAAATGAGCTTTTATCTCTCTCCCCTCTCCACAAATCAGATTCTTCTGAGGAGTTCCCAGTACATTATCCTTTCCCCTGTGTAATTACCTTAACAAGCTCCAGCTGTTTTTATTCTCAGAAGGTTTACTCCCTGATATACTGCTGCCTACCCCCTTCGTAAGTGCAGGTCCTAAATGAGCTTTTTTCTCTGTTCCCTCACCACAATCCAGATTCTTTTGGGGAGTTACCAGTACAGTAACCATACCAGGAAGTACTTAATTTATTAAGCTACTGCTTTTCTTAATCTCAGTGGAGATATTTACTGATAAACAGCTACCTACGCAGCATGTTCATGTCGTTCCTAAATGAGCTTTTATCTCTCTAACCTCACGACAAATCAGATTCTTCTGTGGAGTTCCCAGTACATTATCCTTTCCCTTGTAATTACCTTAACAAGCTCCAGCAGTTTTTATTCTCAGAAGGTTTACTCCCTGATATACAGCTGCCTACCCCCTTCGTAAGTGCAGGTCCTAAATGAGCTTTTTTCTCTGTTCTCTCACCACAATCCAGATTCTTTTGTGGAGTTTCCAGTACTGTATCCATACCAGGAAGTACTTAATTTATTAAGCTCCTGCTTTTCTTAATCTCAGTGGAGATATTTACTGATAAACAGCTACCTACGCAGCATGTTCACGTCGTTCCTAAATGAGCATTTATCTCTCTCCCCTCACCACAAATCAGATTCTTCTGAGGAGTTCCCAGTACATTATCCTTTCCCCTGTGTAATTACCTTAACAAGCTCCAGCTGTTTCTATTCTCAGAAGGTTTACTCCCTGATATACAGCTGCCTACCCCTTCGTAAGTGCAGGTCCTAAATGAGCTTTTTTCTCTGTTCCCTCACCACAATCCAGATACTTTTGGGGAGTTACCAGTACAATAACCATACCAGGAAGTACTTAATTTATTAAGGTACTGCTTTTCTTAATCTCAGTGGACATATTTACTGATAAACAGCTACCTACGCAGCATGTTCTTGTCGTTCCTAAATGAGCTTTTATCTCTCTGCCCTCACCACAATCCAGATTCTTTTGGGGAGTTACCAGTACAGTATCCATACCAGGAAGTACTTAATTTATTAAGCTACTGTTTTCTTAATCTCAGTGCAGATATTTACTGATAAACAGCTACCTATGCAGCATGTTCATGTCGTTCCTAAATGAGCTTTTATCTCTCTCCCCTCAACACAAATCAGATTCTTCTGAGGAGTTCCCAGTACATTATCCTTTCCCCTATGTAATTACCTTAACAAGCTCCAGCTGTTTGTATTCTCAGAAGGTTTACTCCCTGATGTACAGCTGCCTACCCCCTTCGTAAGTGCAGGTCCTAAATGAGCTTTTTTCTCTGTTCCCTCACCACAATCCAGAT
The DNA here is from genome assembly GCF_023159225.1 of Perognathus longimembris pacificus. Classification (NCBI taxonomy): domain Eukaryota; kingdom Metazoa; phylum Chordata; class Mammalia; order Rodentia; family Heteromyidae; genus Perognathus; species Perognathus longimembris. The sequence goes on along the minus strand of NW_025962103.1, from coordinate 15,379 downwards.
TCTTTTGGGAATTACCAGTAGAGTAACCATACCAGGAAGTACTTAATTTATTAAGCTACTGCTTTTCTTAATCTCAGTGGAGATATTTACTGATAAACAGCTACCTACGCAGCATGTTCATGTCGTTCCTAAATGAGCTTTTATCTCTCTCCCCTCACCACAAATCAGATTCTTCTGAGTAGTTGACAGTACATTATCCTTTCCGCTGTGTAATTACCGTAACAAGCTCCAGCTGTTTTTATTCTCAGAAGGTTTACTCCCTGATATACAGCTGCCTACCCCCATCGTAAGTGCAGGTCCTAAATGAGCTTTTTTCTCTGTTCCCTCACCACAATCCTGATTGTTTTGGGGAGTTACCAGTACAGGAACCATACCAGGAAGTACTTAATTATTAAGCTACTGCTTTTCTTAATCTCAGTGGAGATATTTACTGATAAACAGCTACCTACGCAGCATGTTCATATCGTTCCTAAATGAGCTTTTATCTCTCTCCCCTCACCACAAATCAGATTCTTCTGAGGAGTTCCCAGTACATTATCCTTTCCTCTGTGAATTTACCTTTACAAGCTCCAGCAGTTTTTATTCTCAGAAGGTTTACTCCCTGATATAGAGCTGCCTACCCCCTTCGTAAGTGCAGGTCCTAAAAGAGCTTTTTTCTCTGTTCCCTCACCACAATCCAGATTCTTTTGGGAGTTACCAGTACAGTAACCATACCAGGAAGTACTTAATTTATTAATCTACTGCTTTTCTTAATCTCAGTGGAGATATTTACTGATAAACAGCTACATACCCAGCACGTTCATGTCGTTCCTAAATGAGCTTTTATCTCTCTCCCCTCACCACAAATCAGATTCTTCTGAGGAGTTCCCAGTACATTATCCTTTCCCTTGTGTAATTACCTTAACAAGCTCCAGCTGTTTTTATCCTCAGAAGGGTTACTCCCTGATATACAGCTGCCTACCCCCTTCGTAAGTGCAGGGCCTAAATGAGCTTTTTTCTCAGTTCCCTCACCACAATCCAGATTCTTTTGGGGAGTTACCAGTACAGTAACCATACCAGGAAGTACTTAATTTATTAAGCTACTGCTTTTCTTAATCTCAGTGGAGATATTTACTGATAAACAGATACCTATGCAGCATGTTCATGTCGTTCCTAAATGAGCATTTATCTCTCTCCCCTCACCACAAATCAGATTCTTCTGAGGAGTTCCCAGTACATTATCCTTTCCCCTGTGTATTTACCTTAACAAGCTCCAGCTGTTTTTATTCTCAGAAGGTTTACTCCCTGATATACAGCTGCCTACCCCCTTCGTAAGTGCAGGTCCTAAATGAGCTTTTTTCTCTATTCCCTCACCACAATCCAGATTCTTTTGGGGATGTTAAGAGTACAATGACCATACCAGGAAGTACTTAATTTATTAAGCTAATGCTTTTCTTAATCTCAGTGGAGATATTTACTGAGAAACAGCTACCTACGCGGCATGTTCATGTCGTTCCTAAATGAGCTTTTATCTCTCTCCCCTCTCCACAAATCAGATTCTTCTGAGGAGTTCCCAGTACATTATCCTTTCCCCTGTGTAATTACCTTAACAAGCTCCAGCTGTTTTTATTCTCAGAAGGTTTACTCCCTGATATACTGCTGCCTACCCCCTTCGTAAGTGCAGGTCCTAAATGAGCTTTTTTCTCTGTTCCCTCACCACAATCCAGATTCTTTTGGGGAGTTACCAGTACAGTAACCATACCAGGAAGTACTTAATTTATTAAGCTACTGCTTTTCTTAATCTCAGTGGAGATATTTACTGATAAACAGCTACCTACGCAGCATGTTCATGTCGTTCCTAAATGAGCTTTTATCTCTCTAACCCTCACGACAAATCAGATTCTTCTGTGGAGTTCCCAGTACATTATCCTTTCCCTTGTAATTACCTTAACAAGCTCCAGCAGTTTTTATTCTCAGAAGGTTTACTCCTGATATACAGCTGCCTACCCCCTTCGTAAGTGCAGGTCCTAAATGAGCTTTTTTCTCTGTTCCCTCACCACAATCCAGATTCTTTTGGGGAGTTACCAGTACAGTAACCATACCAGGAAGTACTTAATTTATTAAGCTCCTGCTTTTCTTAATCTCAGTGGAGATATTACTGATAAACAGCTACCTACGCAGCATGTTCACGTCGTTCCTAAATGAGCATTTATCTCTCTCCCCTCACCACAAATCAGATTCTTCTGAGGAGTTCCAGTACATTATCCTTTCCCCTGTGTAATTACCTTAACAAGCTCCAGCTGTTTCTATTCTCAGAAGGTTTACTCCCTGATATACAGCTGCCTACCCCCTTCGTAAGTGCAGGTCCTAAATGAGCTTTTTTCTCTGTTCCCTCACCACAATCCAGATACTTTTGGGGAGTTACCAGTACAATAACCATACCAGGAAGTACTTAATTTATTAAGGTACTGCTTTTCTTAATCTCAGTGGACATATTTACTGATAAACAGCTACCTACGCAGCATGTTCTTGTCGTTCCTAAATGAGCTTTTATCTCTCTGCCCTCACCACAATCCAGATTCTTTTGGGGAGTTACCAGTACAGTATCCATACCAGGAAGTACTTAATTTATTAAGCTACTGTTTTCTTAATCTCAGTGCAGATATTTACTGATAAACAGCTACCTATGCAGCATGTTCATGTCGTTCCTAAATGAGCTTTTATCTCTCTCCCCTCAACACAAATCAGATTCTTCTGAGGAGTTCCCAGTACATTATCCTTTCCCCTATGTAATTACCTTAACAAGCTCCAGCTGTTTGTATTCTCAGAAGGTTTACTCCCTGATGTACAGCTGCCTACCCCTTCGTAAGTGCAGGTCCTAAATGAGCTTTTTTCTCTGTTCCCTCACCACAATCCAGATTCTTTTGGGAATTACCAGTAGAGTAACCATACCAGGAAGTACTTAATTTATTAAGCTACTGCTTTTCTTAATCTCAGTGGAGATATTTACTGATAAACAGCTACCTACGCAGCATGTTCATGTCGTTCCTAAATGAGCTTTTATCTCTCTCCCCTCACCACAAATCAGATTCTTCTGAGTAGTTGACAGTACATTATCCTTTCGCTGTGTAATTACCGTAACAAGCTCCAGCTGTTTTTATTCTCAGAAGGTTTACTCCCTGATATACAGCTGCCTACCCCCATCGTAAGTGCAGGTCCTAAATGAGCTTTTTTCTCTGTTCCCTCACCACAATCCTGATTGTTTTGGGGAGTTACCAGTACAGGAACCATACCAGGAAGTACTTATTTATTAAGCTACTGCTTTTCTTAATCTCAGTGGAGATATTTACTGATAAACAGCTACCTACGCAGCATGTTCATATCGTTCCTAAATGAGCTTTTATCTCTCTCCCCTCACCACAAATCAGATTCTTCTGAGGAGTTCCCAGTACATTATCCTTTCCTCTGTGAATTTACCTTACAAGCTCCAGCAGTTTTATTCTCAGAAGGTTTACTCCCTGATATAGAGCTGCCTACCCCCTTCGTAAGTGCAGGTCCTAAAAGAGCTTTTTTCTCTGTTCCCTCACCAAAATCCAGATTCTTTTGGGGAGTTACCAGTACAGTTACCATACCAGGAAGTACTTAATTTATTAAGCTACTGCTTTTCTTAATCTCAGTGGAGATATTTACTGATAAACAGATACCTACGCAACATGTTCGTTGTCGTTCCTAAATGAGCATTTATCTCTCTCCCCTCACCACAAATCAGATTCTTCTGAGGAGTTCCCAGTACATTATCCTTTCCCCTGTGTAATTACCTTAACAAGCTCCAGCTGTTTTTATTCTCAGAAGGTTTACTCCCTGATATACAGCTGCCTACCCCCTTCGTAAGTGCAGGTACTAAATGAGATTTTTTCTCTGTTCCCTCACCACAATCCAGATTCTTTTGGGAGTTACCAGTACAATAACCATACCAGGAAGTACTTAATTTATTAAGCTACTGCTTTTCTTAATCTCAGTGGAGATATTTACTGATAAACAGCTACCTACGCAGCATGTTCATGTCGTTCCTAAATGAGCTTTTATCTTCTCCCCTCTCCACAAATCAGATTCTTCTGAGGAGTTCCCAGTACATTATCCTTTCCCCTGTGTAATTACCTTAACAAGCTCCAGCTGTTTTTATTCTCAGAAGGTTTTACTCCCTGATATACAGCTGCCTACCCCCTTCGTAAGTGCAGGTCCTAAATGAGCTTTTTTCTCTGTTCCCTCACCACAATCCAGATTCTTTTGGGGAGTTACCAGTACAGTAACCATACCAGGAATACTTAATTTATTAAGCTACTGCTTTTCTTAATCTCAGTGGAGATATTTACTGATAAACAGCTACCTACGCAGCATGTTCATGTCGTTCCTAAATGAGCTTTTATCTCTCTCCCCTCAACACAAATCAGATTCTTCTGAGGAGTTCCCAGTACATTATCCTTTCCCCTGTGTAATTACCTTCCCAAGCTCCAGCTGATTTTATTCTCAGAAGGGTTACTCCCTGATATACAGCTGCCTACCCCTTCGTAAGTGCAGGTCCTAAATGAGCTTTTTTCTCTGTTCGCTCACCACAATCCAGATTCTTTTGGGGAGTTACCAGTACAGTTACCATACCAGGAAGTACTTAATTTATTAAGCTACTGCTTTTCTTAATCTCAGTGGAGATATTTACTGATAAACAGATACCTACGCAGCATGTTCATGTCGTTCCTAAATGAGCATTTATCTCTCTCCCCTCACCACAAATCAGATTCTTCTGAGGAGTTCCCAGTACATTATCCTTTCCCCTGTGTAATTACCTTAACAAGCTCCAGCTGTTTTTATTCTCAGAAGGTTTACTCCCTGATATACAGCTGCCTACCCCCTTCGTAAGTGCAGGTCCTAAATGAGCTTTTTTCTCTGTTCCCTCACCATAATCCAGATTCTTTTGGGGAGTTACCAGTACAATAACCATACCAGGAAGTACTTAATTTATAAGCTACTGCTTTTCTTAATCTCAGTGGAGATATTTACTGATAAACAGCTACCTACGCAGCAGGTTCATGTCGTTCCTAAATGAGCTTTTAGGTCTCTCCCCTCTCCACAATTCAGATTCTTCTGAGGAGTTCCCAGTACATTATCCTTTCCCCTGTGTAATTACCGTAACAAGCTCCAGCTGTTTTTATTCTCAGAAGGTTTACTCCCTGATATACAGCTGCCTACCCCATCGTAAGTGCAGGTCCTAAATGAGCTTTTTTCTCTGTTCCCTCACCACAATCCTGATTGTTTTGGGGAGTTACCAGTACAGGAACCATACCAGGAAGTACTTAATTTATTAAGCTACTGCTTTTCTTAATCTCAGTGGAGATATTTACTGATAAACAGCTACCTACGCAGCATGTTCATATCGTTCCTAAATGAGCTTTTATCTCTCTCCCCTCACCACAAATCAGATTCTTCTGAGGAGTTCCCAGTACATTATCCTTTCCTCTGTGAATTTACCTTTACAAGCTCCAGCAGTTTTTATTCTCAGAAGGTTTACTCCCTGATATACAGCTGCCTACCCCCTTCGTAAGTGCAGGTCCTAAAAGAGCTTTTTTCTCTGTTCCCTCACCAAAATCCAGATTCTTTTGGGGAGTTACCAGTACAGTTACCATACCAGGAAGTACTTAATTTATTAAGCTACTGCTTTTCTTAATCTCAGTGGAGATATTTACTGATAAACAGATACCTACGCAACATGTTCGTGTCGTTCCTAAATGAGCATTTATCTCTCTCCCCTCACCACAAATCAGATTCTTCTGAGGAGTTCCCAGTACATTATCCTTTCCCCTGTGTAATTACCTTAACAAGCTCCAGCTGTTTTTATTCTCAGAAGGTTTACTCCCTGATATACAGCTGCCTACCCCCTTCGTAAGTGCAGGTACTAAATGAGCTTTTTTCTCTGTTCCCTCACCACAATCCAGATTCTTTTGGGGAGTTACCAGTACAATAACCATACCAGGAAGTACTTAATTTATTAAGCTACTGCTTTTCTTAATCTCAGTGGAGATATTTACTGATAAACAGCTACCTACGCAGCATGTTCATGTCGTTCCTAAATGAGCTTTAATATCTCTCCCCTCACCACAAATCAGATTCTTCTGAGGAGTTCCCAGTACATTAACCTTTCGCCTGTGTAATTACCTTAACAAGCTCCAGCTGTTTTTATTCTCAGAAGGTTTACTCCCTGATATACAGCTGCTTACCCCCTTCGTAAGTGCAGGTCCTAAATGAGCTTTTTTTCTCTGTTCCCTCACAAAAATCCAGATTCTTTTGGGGAGTTACCAGTACAGTAACCATACCAGGAATTACTTAATTTATTAAGCTACTGCTTTTCTTAATCTCAGTGGAGATATTTACTGATAAAAAGCGACCTACGCCGCATGATCATGTCGTTCCTAAATGAGCTTTTTTCTCTGTTCCCTCACCATAATCCAGATTCTTTTGGGGTAATACCAGTACAGTATCCATACCAGGAAGTACTTAATTTATTAAGCTACTGCTTTTCTTAATCTCAGTGGAGATATTTACTGATAAACAGCTACCTACGTAGCATGTTCATGTCGTTCCTAAATGAGCCTTTATCTCTCTCCCCTCACCACAAATCAGGTTCTTCTGAGGAGTTCCCAGTACATTATCCTTTCCCCTGTGTAATTACCTTAACAAGCTCCAGCTGTTTTTATTCTCAGAAGTTTTACTCCCTGATATACAGCTGCCTAAGCCCTTCGTAGTGCAGGACCTAAATGAGCTTTTTTCTCTGTTCCCTCACCACAATCCAGATTCTTTTGGGGAGTTACCAGTACAGTATCCATACCAGGAATACTTAATTTATTAAGCTACTGCTTTTCTTAATCTCAGTGGAGATATTTACTGATAAACAGCTACCTACGCAGCATGTTCATGTCGTTCATAAATGAGCTTTTATCTCTCTCCCCTCAACACAAATCAGATTCTTCTGAGGAGTTCCCAGTACATTATCCTTTCCCCTGTGTAATTACCTTCCCAAGCTCCAGCTGATTTTATTCTCAGAAGGGTTACTCCCTGATATACAGCTGCCTACCCCCTTCGTAAGTGCAGGTCCTAAATGAGCTTTTTTCTCTGTTCGCTCAACACAATCCAGATTCTTTTGGGGGAGTTACCAGTACAGTTACCATACCAGGAAGTACTTAATTTATTAAGCTACTGCTTTTCTTAATCTCAGTGGAGATATTTACTGATAAACAGATACCTACGCAGCATGTTCATGTCGTTCCTAAATGAGCATTTATCTCTCTCCCCTCACCACAAATCAGATTCTTCTGAGGAGTTCCCAGTACATTATCCTTTCCCCTGTGTAATTACCTTAACAAGCTCCAGCTGTTTTTATTCTCAGAAGGTTTACTCCCTGATATACAGCTGCCTACCCCCTTCGTAAGTGCAGGTCCTAAATGAGCTTTTTTCTCTGTTCCCTCACCATAATCCAGATTCTTTTGGGGAGTTACCAGTACAATAACCATACCAGGAAGTACTTAATTTATTAAGCTACTGCTTTTCTTAATCTCAGTGGAGATATTTACTGATAAACAGCTACCTACGCAGCAGGTTCATGTCGTTCCTAAATGAGCTTTTATGTCTCTCCCCTCTCCACAATTCAGATTCTTCTGAGGAGTTCCCAGTACATTATCCTTTCCCCTGTGTAATTACCTTAACAAGCTCCAGCTGTTTTTATTCTCAGAAGGTTTACTCCCTGATATACAGCTGCTTACCCCCTTCGTAAGTGCAGGTCCTAAATGAGCTTTTTTCTCTGTTCCCTCATAAAAATCCAGATTCTTTTGGGGAGTTACCAGTACAGTAACCATACCAGGAATTACTTAATTTATTAAGCTACTGCTTTTCTTAATCTCAGTGGAGATATTTACTGATAAAAAGCGACCTACGCCGCATGATCATGTCGTTCCTAAATGAGCTTTTTTCTCTGTTCCCTCACCATAATCCAGATTCTTTTGGGGTAATACCAGTACCGTATCCATACCAGGAAGTACTTAATTTATTAAGCTACTGCTTTTCTTAATCTCAGTGGAGATATTTACTGATAAACAGCTACCTACGTAGCATGTTCATGTCGTTCCTAAATGAGCCTTTATCTCTCTCCCCTCACCACAAATCAGGTTCTTCTGAGGAGTTCCCAGTACATTATCCTTTCCCCTGTGTAATTACCTTAACAAGCTCCAGCTGTTTTTATTCTCAGAAGTTTTACTCCCTGATATACAGCTGCCTAAGCCCTTCGTAAGTGCAGGACCTAAATGAGCTTTTTTCTCTGTTCCCTCACCACAATCCAGATTCTTTTGGGGAGTTACCAGTACAGTAACCATACCAGGAAGTACTTAATTTATTAAGCTACTGCTTTTCTTAATCTCAGTGGAGATATTTACTGATAAACAGCTACCTACGCACCATGTTCATGTCGTTCCTAAATGAGCTTTTATCTCTCTCCCCTCACCACAAATCAGATTCTTCTGAGGAGTTCCCAGTACATTATCCTTTCCCCTGTGTAATTACCTTAACAAGCTCCAGCTGTTTTATTCTCAGAAGGTTTACTCCCTGATATACAGCTGCCTACCCCCTTCGTAAGTGCAGGTCCTAAATGAGCTTTTTTTCTCTGTTCCCTCAACACAATCCAGATTCTTTTGGGGAGTTACCAGTACAGTAACCATACCAGGAAGTACTTAAATTATTAAGCTACTGCTTTTCTTAATCTCAGTGGAGATATGTACTGATAAACAGCTACCTATGCAGCATTTTCATGTCGTTCATAAATGAGCTTTTATCTCTCTCCCCTCACCACAAATCAGATTCTTCTGAGGAGTTCCCAGTACATTATCCTTTCCCCTGTGTAATTACCTTAACAAGCTCCAGCTGTTTTTATTCTCAGAAGGTTTACTCCCTGATATACAGCTGCCTACCCCCTTCGTAAGTGCAGGTCCTAAATGAGCTTTTTTCTCTGTTCTCTCACCACAATCCAGATTCTTTTGGGGAGTTACCAGTACAGTAAACATATCAGGAAGTACTTAATTTATTAAGCTACTGCTTTTCTTAATCTCAGTGGAGATATTTACTGATAAACAGCTACCTACGCAGCATGTTCATGTCGTTCCTAAATGAGCTTTTATCTCTCTCCCCTCACCACAAATCAGATTCTTCTGAGGAGTTCCCAGTACATTATCCTTTCCCCTGTGTAATTACCTTAACAAGCTCCAGATGTTTTTATTCTCAGAAGGTTTACTCCCTGATATACAGCTGCCTACCCCCTTCGTAAGTGCAGGTCCTAAATGATCTTTTTTCTCTGTTCCCTCACCACAATCCAGATTCTTTTGGGGAGTTACCAGTACAGTAACCATACCAGGAAGTACTTAATTTATTAAGCTACTGCTTTTCTTAATCTCAGTGGAGATATTTACTGATAAACAGCTACCTACGCAGCATGTTCATGTCGTTCCTAAATGAGCTTTTATCTCTCTCCCCTCACGACAAATCAGATTCTTCTGTGGAGTTCCCAGTACATTATCCTTTCCCCTGTGTAATTACCTTAACAAGCTCCAGCAGTTTTTATTCTCAGAAGGTTTACTCCCTGATATACAGCTGCCTACCCCCTTCGTAAGTGCAGGTCCTAAATGAGCTTTTTTCTCTGTTCTCTCACCACAATCCAGATTCTTTTGGGGAGTTACCAGTACTGTATCCATACCAGGAAGTACTTATTTATTAAGCTCCTGCTTTTCTTAATCTCAGTGGAGATATTACTGATAAACAGGTACGTATGCAGCATGTTCATGTCGTTCCTAAATGAGCTTTTATGTCTCTCCCCTCACCACAATCCAGATTCTTTTGGGAGTTACCAGTACAGTATCCATACCAGGAAGTACTTAATTTATTAAGCTACTGTTTTCTTAATCTCAGTGCAGATATTTACTGATAAACAGCTACCTATGCAGCATGTTCATGTCGTTCCTAAATGAGCTTTTATCTCTCTCCCCTCAACACAAATCAGGTTCTTCTGAGGAGTTCCCAGTACATTATCCTTTCCCCTGTGTAATTACCTTAAGAAGCTCCAGCTGTTTGTATTCTCAGAAGGTTTACTCCCTGATATACAGCTGCCTACCCCCTTCGTAACTGCAGGTCCTAAATGAGCTTTTTTCTCTGTTCCCTCACCACAATCCAGATTCTTTTGGGAATTACCAGTAGAGTAACCATACCAGGAAGTACTTAATTTATAAGCTACTGCTTTTCTTAATCTCAGTGGAGATATTTACTGATAAACAGCTACCTACGCAGCATGTTCATGTCGTTCCTAAATGAGCTTTTATCTCTCTCCCCTCACCACAAATCAGATTCTTCTGAGTAGTTGACAGTACATTATCCTTTCCGCTGTGTAATTACCGTAACAAGCTCCAGCTGTTTTTATTCTCAGAAGGTTTACTCCCTGATATACAGCTGCCTACCCCCATCGTAAGTGCAGGTCCTAAATGAGCTTTTTTCTCTGTTCCCTCACCACAATCCTGATTGTTTTGGGGAGTTACCAGTACAGTATCCATACCACTAAGTACTTAATTTATTAAGCTACTGCTTTTCTTAATCTCAGTGGAGATATTTACTGATAAACAGCTACCTACGCAGCATGTTCATATCGTTCCTAAATGAGCTTTTATCTCTCTCCCCTCACCACAAATCAGATTCTTCTGAGGAGTTCCCAGTACATTATCCTTTCCTCTGTGAATTTACCTTTACAAGCTCCAGCAGTTTTTATTCTCAGAAGGTTTACTCCCTGATATACAGCTGCCTACCCCCTTCGTAAGTGCAGGTCCTAAATGAGCTTTTTTCTCTGTTCGCTCACCACAATCCAGATTCTTTTGGGGAGTTACCAGTACAGTTACCATACCAGGAAGTACTTAATTTATTAAGCTACTGCTTTTCTTAATCTCAGTGGAGATATTTACTGATAAACAGATACCTACGCAGCATGTTCATGTCGTTTCCTAAATGAGCTTTTATCTCTCTCCCCTCACCACAAATCAGATTCTTCTGAGGAGTTCCCAGTACATTATCCTTTCCCTGTGTAATTACCTTAACAAGCTCCAGCTGTTTTTATTCTCAGAAGGTTTACTCCCTGATATACAGCTGCCTACCCCCTTCGTAAGTGCAGGTCCTAAATGAGCTTTTTTCTCTGTTCCCTCACCATAATCCAGATTCTTTTGGGGAGTTACCAGTACAATAACCATACCAGGAAGTACTTAATTTATTAAGCTACTGCTTTTCTTAATCTCAGTGGAGATATTTACTGATAAACAGCTACCTACGCAGCAGGTTCATGTCGTTCCTAAATGAGCTTTTATGTCTCTCCCCTCTCCACAATTCAGATTCTTCTGAGGAGTTCCCAGTACATTATCCTTTCCCCTGTGTAATTACCGTAACAAGCTCCAGCTGTTTTTATTCTCAGAAGGTTTACTCCCTGATATACAGCTGCCTACCCCCATCGTAAGTGCAGGTCCTAAATGAGCTTTTTTCTCTGTTCCCTCACCACAATCCTGATTGTTTTGGGGAGTTACCAGTACAGGAACCATACCAGGAAGTACTTAATTTATTAAGCTACTGCTTTTCTTAATCTCAGTGGAGATATTTACTGATAAACAGCTACCTCCGCAGCATGTTCATATCGTTCCTAAATGAGCTTTTATCTCTCTCCCCTCACCACAAATCAGATTCTTCTGAGGAGTTCCCAGTACATTATCCTTTCCTCTGTGAATTTACCTTTACAAGCTCCAGCAGTTTTTATTCTCAGAAGGTTTACTCCCTGATATACAGCTGCCTACCCCCTTCGTAAGTGCAGGTCCTAAAAGAGCTTTTTTTCTCTGTTCCCTCACCAAAATCCAGATTCTTTTGGGGAGTTACCAGTACAGTTACCATACCAGGAAGTACTTAATTTATTAAGCTACTGCTTTTCTTAATCTCAGTGGAGATATTTACTGATAAACAGATACCTACGCAACATGTTCGTGTCGTTCCTAAATGAGCATTTATCTCTCTCCCCTCACCACAAATCAGATTCTTCTGAGGAGTTCCCAGTACATTATCCTTTCCCCTGTGTAATTACCTTAACAAGCTCCAGCTGTTTTTATTCTCAGAAGGTTTACTCCCTGATATACAGCTGCCTACCCCCTTCGTAAGTGCAGGTACTAAATGAGCTTTTTTCTCTGTTCCCTCACCACAATCCAGATTCTTTTGGGGAGTTACCAGTACAATAACCATACCAGGAAGTACTTAATTTATTAAGCTACTGCTTTTCTTAATCTCAGTGGAGATATTTACTGATAAACAGCTACCTACGCAGCATGTTCATGTCGTTCCTAAATGAGCTTTATATCTCTCCCCTCACCACAAATCAGATTCTTCTGAGGAGTTCCCAGTACATTAACCTTTCGCCTGTGTAATTACCTTAACAAGCTCCAGCTGTTTTTATTCTCAGAAGGTTTACTCCCTGATATACAGCTGCTTACCCCCTTCGTAAGTGCAGGTCCTAAATGAGCTTTTTTCTCTGTTCCCTCACAAAAATCCAGATTCTTTTGGGGAGTTACCAGTACAGTAACCATACCAGGAATTACTTAATTTATTAAGCTACTGCTTTTCTTAATCTCAGTGGAGATATTTACTGATAAAAAGCGACCTACGCCGCATGATCATGTCGTTCCTAAATGAGCTTTTTTTCTCTGTTCCCTCACCATAATCCAGATCTTTTGGGGTAATACCAGTACAGTATCCATACCAGGAAGTACTTAATTTATTAAGCTACTGCTTTTCTTAATCTCAGTGGAGATATTTACTGATAAACAGCTACCTACGTAGCATGTTCATGTCGTTCCTAAATGAGCCTTTATCTCTCTCCCCTCACCACAAATCAGGTTCTTCTGAGGAGTTCCCAGTACATTATCCTTTCCCCTGTGTAATTACCTTAACAAGCTCCAGCTGTTTTATTCTCAGAAGTTTTACTCCCTGATATACAGCTGCCTAAGCCCTTCGTAAGTGCAGGACCTAAATGAGCTTTTTTCTCTGTTCCCTCACCACAATCCAGATTCTTTTGGGGAGTTACCAGTACAGTATCCATACCAGGAATACTTAATTTATTAAGCTACTGCTTTTCTTAATCTCAGTGGAGATATTTACTGATAAACAGCTACCTACGCAGCATGTTCATGTCGTTCATAAATGAGCTTTTATCTCTCTCCCCTCAACACAAATCAGATTCTTCTGAGGAGTTCCCAGTACATTATCCTTTCCCCTGTGTAATTACCTTCCCAAGCTCCAGCTGAATTTATTCTCAGAAGGGTTACTCCCTGATATACAGCTGCCTACCCCCTTCGTAAGTGCAGGTCCTAAATGAGCTTTTTTCTCTGTTCGCTCAACACAATCCAGATTCTTTTGGGGAGGTTACCAGTACAGTTACCATACCAGGAAGTACTTAATTTATTAAGCTACTGCTTTTCTTAATCTCAGTGGAGATATTTACTGATAAACAGATACCTACGCAGCATGTTCATGTCGTTCCTAAATGAGCATTTATCTCTCTCCCCTCACCACAAATCAGATTCTTCTGAGGAGTTCCCAGTACATTATCCTTTCCCCTGTGTAATTACCTTAACAAGCTCCAGCTGTTTTTATTCTCAGAAGGTTTACTCCCTGATATACAGCTGCCTACCCCCTTCGTAAGTGCAGGTCCTAAATGAGCTTTTTTCTCTGTTCCCTCACCATAATCCAGATTCTTTTGGGGAGTTACCAGTACAATAACCATACCAGGAAGTACTTAATTTATTAAGCTACTGCTTTTCTTAATCTCAGTGGAGATATTTACTGATAAACAGCTACCTACGCAGCAGGTTCATGTCGTTCCTAAATGAGCTTTTATGTCTCTCCCCTCTCCACAATTCAGATTCTTCTGAGGAGTTCCCAGTACATTATCCTTTCCCCTGTGTAATTACCTTAACAAGCTCCAGCTGTTTTTATTCTCAGAAGGTTTACTCCCTGATATACAGCTGCTTACCCCCTTCGTAAGTGCAGGTCCTAAATGAGCTTTTTTCTCTGTTCCCTCACAAAAATCCAGATTCTTTTGGGGAGTTACCAGTACAGTAACCATACCAGGAATTACTTAATTTATTAAGCTACTGCTTTTCTTAATCTCAGTGGAGATATTTACTGATAAAAAGCGACCTACGCCGCATGATCATGTCGTTCCTAAATGAGCTTTTTTCTCTGTTCCCTCACCATAATCCAGATTCTTTGGGGTAATACCAGTACCGTATCCATACCAGGAAGTACTTAATTTATTAAGCTACTGCTTTCTTAATCTCAGTGGAGATATTTACTGATAAACAGCTACCTACGTAGCATGTTCATGTCGTTCCTAAATGAGCCTTTATCTCTCTCCCCTCACCACAAATCAGGTTCTTCTGAGGAGGTTCCCAGTACATTATCCTTTCCCCTGTGTAATTACCTTAACAAGCTCCAGCTGTTTTTATTCTCAGAAGTTTTACTCCCTGATATACAGCTGCCTAAGCCCTTCGTAAGTGCAGGACCTAAATGAGCTTTTTTCTCTGTTCCCTCACCACAATCCAGATTCTTTTGGGGAGGTTACCAGTACAGTAACCATACCAGGAAGTACTTAATTTATTAAGCTACTGCTTTTCTTAATCTCTGGAGATATTTACTGATAAACAGCTACCTACGCACCATGTTCATGTCGTTCCTAAATGAGCTTTTATCTCTCTCCCCTCACCACAAATCAGATTCTTCTGAGGAGTTCCCAGTACATTATCCTTTCCCCTGTGTAATTACCTTAACAAGCTCCAGCTGTTTTTATTCTCAGAAGGTTTACTCCCTGATATACAGCTGCCTACCCCCTTCGTAAGTGCAGGTCCTAAATGAGCTTTTTTTCTCTGTTCCCTCAACACAATCCAGATTCTTTTGGGGAGTTACCAGTACAGTAACCATACCAGGAAGTACTTAAATTATTAAGCTACTGCTTTTCTTAATCTCAGTGGAGATATGTACTGATAAACAGCTACCTATGCAGCATTTTCATGTCGTTCATAAATGAGCTTTTATCTCTCTCCCCTCACCACAAATCAGATTCTTCTGAGGAGTCCAGTACATTATCCTTTCCCCTGTGTAATTACCTTAACAAGCTCCAGCTGTTTTTATTCTCAGAAGGTTTACTCCCTGATATACAGCTGCCTACCCCCTTCGTAAGTGCAGGTCCTAAATGAGCTTTTTTCTCTGTTCTCTCACCACAATCCAGATTCTTTTGGGGAGTTAC
>NW_025962102.1:0-47223 GCF_023159225.1 Perognathus longimembris pacificus | reverse complement strand
AGAAGGTTTACTCCCTGATATACAGCTGCCTACCCCCTTCGTAAGTGCAGGTCCTAAATGAGCTTTTTTCTCTGTTCCCAGCACAATCCAGATTCCATTGGGTAGTTACCAGTACAGTAACCATATCAGGAAGTACTTAATTTATTAAGCTACTGATTTTCTTAATCTCAGTGGAGATATTTACTGATAAACAGCTACCTAGGCAGCATGTTCATGTCGTTCCTAAATGAGCTTTTATCTCTCTCCCTTCACCACAAATCAGATTCTTCTGAGGAGTTCCCAGTACATTAACCTTTCCCCTGTGTAATTACCTTAACAAGCTCCAGGTTTTTTTATTCTCAGAAGGTGTACTCCCTGATATACAGCTGCCTACCCCCTTCGTAATGCCGGACCTAAATGAGCTTTTTCTCTGTTCCCTCACCACAATCCAGATTCTTTTCGGGAGTTACCAGTACAGTAACCATACCAGGAAGTACTTAGTTTATTAAACTACTGCTTTTCTTAATCTCAGTGGAGATATTTACTGATTAAGAGCTACCTACGCAGCATGTTCATGACGTGCCTAAATGAGCTTTTATCTCTCTCCTCACCACAAACCAGATTTTTCTGAGGATTTCCCAGTTCATTATCCTTTCCCCTGTGTAGTTACATTAACAAGCTCCAGCTGTTTTTATTCTTATAAGGTTTACTCCCTGATATACAGCTGCCTACCCCCTTCGTAAGTGCAGGTCCTAAATGAGCTTTTTTCTCAGTTCCCTCACCACAATCCAGATTCTTTTGGGGAGTTACCAGTACAGTAACCATACCAGGAAGTACTTAATTTATTAATCTACTGCTTTTCTTAATCTCAGTGGAAATATTTACTGATAAAAACCTACCTACGCAGCATGTTCATGTCGTTCCTAAATGAGCTTTTTTCTCTGTTCCCTCACCACAATCCAGATTCTTTTGGGGAGTTACCAGTACAGTATCCATACCAGGAAGTACTTAATTTATTAAGCTATGGCTTTTTTAATCTCCGTGGAGATATTTACTGATAAACAGCTACGTATGCGACATGTTCGTGTCGTTCCTAAATGAGCTTTTATCTCTCTCCCCACACCACGAATCAGATACTTCTGAGGAGTTCCCAGTACATTATCCTTTCTCCTGTGTAATTACCTTAACAAGCTCCAGCTGTTTTTATTCTCAGAAAGTTTACGCCCTGATATACAGCTGCCTACCCCCTTCGTAAGTGCAGGTCCTAAATGAGCTTTTTTCTCTGTTCCCTCACCACAATCCAGATTCTTTTGGGGGAGTTACCAGTACAGTAACCATACCAGGAAGTACTGAATTTATTAAGCTACTGCTTTTCTTAATCTCAGTGGAGATATTCACTGATAAACAGCTACCTACGCAGCATGTTCATGTCGTTCCTAAATGAGCTTTTATCTCTCACCTCATCACAAATCAGATTCTTCTGAGGAGTTCCCAGTACATTATCCTTTCCCCTGTGTAATTACCTTAACAAGCTCCAGCTGTTTTTATTCTCAGAAGGTTTACTCCCTGATATACAGCTGTCTACCCCCTTCGTAAGTGCAGGTCCTAAATGAGCTTTTTTCTCTGATACCCTACCACATTCCAGATTCTTTTGGGGAGTTACCAGTACAGTAACCATACCAGGAGGTACTTAATTTATTAAGCTACTGCTTTTCTTTATTCTCAGAAGGTGTACTCTGATAAACAGCTACCTACGCAGCATGTTCATGTCGTTCCTAAATGAGCTTTTATCTCACTCCCCTCACCACAAATCAGATTCTTCTGAGGAGTTCCCAGTACATTATCCTTTCCCCTGTGTAATTACCTTAACAAGGTCCAGCTGTTTTATTCTCAGAAGGTTTACTCCCTGATATACAACTGCCTACCCCCTTCGTAAGTGCAGGTCCTAAATGAGCTATTTTCTCTGTTCCCTCACCACAATCCAGATTCATTTGGGGAGTTACCAGTACAGTAACCATACCAGGAAGTACTTAATTTATTAAGCTACTGCTTTTCTTAATCTCAGTGGAGATATTTACTGATAAACAGCTACCTACGCAGCATGTTCATGTCGTCCTAAATGAGCTTTTATCTCTCTCCCTTCACCAACAAATCAGATTCTTCTGAGTAGTTCCCAGTACTTCATCCTTTTCCCCTGTGTAATTACCTTAACTAGCACCAGCTGTTTTTATTCTCAGAAGGTTTACTCCCTGATATACAGCTGCCTACCCCCTTCGTAAGTCAGGTTCCTAAATGAGCATTCTTCTCTGTTCCCGCACCACAGTCCAGATTCTTTTGGGGAGTTAGGAGTACAGTAACCATACCAAGAAGTACTTAATTTATTAAGCTACTGCTTTTCTTCATCTCAGTGGAGATATTTACTGATAAACAGCTACCTACGCAGCATGTTCATGTCGTTCCTAAATGAGCTTTTATCTCTCTCCCCACCACAATCAGATTCTTCTGAGGAGTTACCAGTACATTATCCTTTCCTCTGTGTAATTACCTTAACAAGCTCCAGCTGTTTTTATTCTCAGAATGTTTACTCCCTGATATACAGCTGACTACCCCCTTCGTAAGTGCAGGTCCTAAATGAGCTTTTTCCTCTGTTCCCTCACCACAATCCAGATTCTTTTTGGGAGTTACCAGTACAGTAACCATACCAGGAAGTACTTAATTTATTAAGCTACTGCTTTTCTTAATCTCAGTGGAGATATTCACTGATAAACAGCTACCTACGCAGCATGTTCATGTCGTTCCTAAATGAGCTTTTATCTCTCTCCCCTCACCACAAATCAGATTCTTCTGAGGAGTTCCCAGTACATTATCCTTTCCCCTGTGTAATTACCTTCACAAGCTCCAGCTGTTTTTATTCTCAGAAGGTTTACTCCCTGATATACAGCTGCCTACCCCCTTCGTAAGTGCAGGTCCTAAATGAGCTTTTTTCTCTGTTACCCTACCACAATCCAGATTCTTTTGGGGAGTTACCAGTACAGTAACCATACCAGGAGGTACTTAATTTATTAAGCTACTGCTTTTCTTAATCTCAGTGGAGATATTTACTGATAAACAGCTACCTACGCAGCATGTTCATGTCGTTCCTAAATGAGCTTTTATCTCACTCCCCTCACCACAAATCAGATTCTTCTGAGGAGTTCCCAGTACATTATCCTTTCCCCTGTGTAATTACCTTAACAAGGTCCAGCTGTTTTATTCTCAGAAGGTTTACTCCCTGATATACAACTGCCTACCCCCTTCGTAAGTGCAGGTCCTAAATGAGCTATTTTCTCTGTTCCCTCACCACAATCCAGATTCTTTTGGGGAGTTACCAGTACAGTAACCATACCAGGAAGTACTTAATTTATTAAGCT
The DNA here is from genome assembly GCF_023159225.1 of Perognathus longimembris pacificus. Taxonomy (NCBI): domain Eukaryota; kingdom Metazoa; phylum Chordata; class Mammalia; order Rodentia; family Heteromyidae; genus Perognathus; species Perognathus longimembris. Next base: position 43,834 of record NW_025962102.1, on the reverse strand, counting down.
ACTGCTTTTCTTAATCTCAGTGGAGATATTTACTGATAAACAGCTACCTACGCAGCATGTTCATGTCGTTCCTAAATGAGCTTTTATCTCTCTCCCTTCACCAACAAATCAGATTCTTCTGAGTAGTTCCCAGTACTTCATCCTTTTCCCCTGTGTAATTACCTTAACTAGCACCAGCTGTTTTTATTCTCAGAAGGTTTACTCCCTGATATACAGCTGCCTACCCCCTTCGTAAGTCAGGTCCTAAATGAGCATTCTTCTCTGTTCCCTCACCACAGTCCAGATTCTTTTGGGGAGTTACCAGTACAGTAACCATACCAGGAAGTACTTGATTTATTAAGCTACTGATTTTCTTAATCTCAGTGGATTTATTTACTGATAAACAGCTACCTATGCAGCATGTTCATGTCGTTCCTAAATGAGCTTTTATCTCTCTCCCCTCACCACAAATCAGATTCTTCTGAGGAGTTCCCAGTATATTATCCTTTCCCCTGTGTAATTACCTTAACAAGCTCCAGCTGTTTTTATTCTCAGAAGGTTTACTCCCTGATATACAGCTGCCTAGCCCCTTCGTAAGTGCAGGTCCTAAATGAGATTTTTTCTCTGTTCCCTCACCACAATCCAGATTCTTTTGGGGAGTTACCAGTACAGTAACCATACCAGGAAGTACTTAATTTATTAAGCTACTGCTTTTCTTAATCTCAGTGGAGATATTTATTGATAAACAGCTACCTACGCAGCATGTTCATGTCGTTCCTAAATGAGCTTTTTTCTCTGTTCCCTCACCACAATCCAGATTGTTTTGGGGAATTACCAGTAAAGTATCCATACCAGGAAGTACTTAATTGATTAAGCTACTGCTTTTCTTAATCTCAGTGGAGATATTTACTGATAAACAGCTACGTATGCAGCATGTTCATGTCGTTCCTAAATGAGCTTTTATCTCTCTCCCCTCACCACAAATCATATTCTTCTGAGGAGTTCCCAGTACATTATCCTTTCCCCTGTGTAATTACCTTAACAAGCTCCAGCTGTTTTTATTCTCAGAAGGTTTACTCCCTGATATACAGCTGCCTACCCCCTTCGTAAGTGCAGGTCCTAAATGAGCTTTTTTCTCTGTTCCCTCAGCACAATCCAGATTCCATTGGGTAGTTACCAGTACAGTAACCATATCAGGAAGTACTTAATTTATTAAGCTACTGATTTTCTTAATCTCAGTGGAGATATTTACTGATAAACAGCTACCTAGGCAGCATGTTCATGTCGTTCCTAAATGAGCTTTTATCTCTCTCCCTTCACCACAAATCAGATTCTTCTGAGGAGTTCCCAGTACATTATCCTTTCCCCTGTGTAATTACCTTAACAAGCTCCAGGTTTTTTTATTCTCAGAAGGTGTACTCCCTGATATACAGCTGCCTACCCCCTTCGTAAGTGCCGGACCTAAATGAGCTTTTTCTCTGTTCCCTCACCACAATCCAGATTCTTTTCGGGAGTTACCAGTACAGTAACCATACCAGGAAGTACTTAGTTTATTAAACTACTGCTTTTCTTAATCTCAGTGGAGATATTTACTGATTAAGAGCTACCTACGCAGCATGTTCATGACGTGCCTAAATGAGCTTTTATCTCTCTCCTCACCACAAATCAGATTTTTCTGAGGATTTCCCAGTACATTATCCTTTCCCCTGTGTAGTTACATTAACAAGCTCCAGCTGTTTTTATTCTTATAAGGTTTACTCCCTGATATACAGCTGCCTACCCCCTTCGTAAGTGCAGGTCCTAAATGAGCTTTTTTCTCAGTTCCCTCACCACAATCCAGATTCTTTTGGGGAGTTACCAGTACAGTAACCATACCAGGAAGTACTTAATTTATTAATCTACTGCTTTTCTTAATCTCAGTGGAAATATTTACTGATAAACACCTACCTACGCAGCATGTTCATGTCGTTCCTAAATGAGCTTTTTTCTCTGTTCCCTCACCACAATCCAGATTCTTTTGGGGAGTTACCAGTACAGTATCCATACCAGGAAGTACTTAATTTATTAAGCTATGGCTTTTCTTAATCTCCGTGGAGATATTTACTGATAAACAGCTACGTATGCGACATGTTCGTGTCGTTCCTAAATGAGCTTTTATCTCTCTCCCCACACGACGAATCAGATACTTCTGAGGAGTTCCCAGTACATTATCCTTTCTCCTGTGTAATTACCTTAACAAGCTCCAGCTGTTTTTATTCTCAGAAAGTTTACGCCCTGATATACAGCTGCCTACCCGCTTCGTAAGTGCAGGTCCTAAATGAGCTTTTTTCTCTGTTCCCTCACCACAATCCAGATTCTTTTGGGAGTTACCAGTACAGTAACCATACCAGGAAGTACTTAATTTATTAAGCTACTGCTTTTCTTAATCTCAGTGGAGATATTCACTGATAAACAGCTACCTACGCAGCATGTTCATGTCGTTCCTAAATGAGCTTTTATCTCTCTCCCCTCACCACAAATCAGATTCTTCTGAGGAGTTCCCAGTACATTATCCTTTCCCCTGTGTAATTACCTTCACAAGCTCCAGCTGTTTTTATTCTCAGAAGGTTTACTCCCTGATATACAGCTGCCTACCCCCTTCGTAAGTGCAGGTCCTAAATGAGCTTTTTTCTCTGTTACCCTACCACAATCCAGATTCTTTTGGGGAGTTACCAGTACAGTAACCATACCAGGAGGTACTTAATTTATTAAGCTACTGCTTTTCTTAATCTCAGTGGAGATATTTACTGATAAACAGCTACCTACGCAGCATGTTCATGTCGTTCCTAAATGAGCTTTTATCTCACTCCCCTCACCACAAATCAGATTCTTCTGAGGAGTTCCCAGTACATTATCCTTTCCCCTGTGTAATTACCTTAACAAGGTCCAGCTGTTTTATTCTCAGAAGGTTTACTCCCTGATATACAACTGCCTACCCCCTTCGTAAGTGCAGGTCCTAAATGAGCTATTTTCTCTGTTCCCTCACCACAATCCAGATTCTTTTGGGGAGTTACCAGTACAGTAACCATACCAGGAAGTACTTAATTTATTAAGCTACTGCTTTTCTTAATCTCAGTGGAGATATTTACTGATAAACAGCTACCTACGCAGCATGTTCATGTCGTTCCTAAATGAGCTTTTATCTCTCTCCCTTCACCAACAAATCAGATTCTTCTGAGTAGTTCCCAGTACTTCATCCTTTTCCCCTGTGTAATTACCTTAACTAGCACCAGCTGTTTTTATTCTCAGAAGGTTTACTCCCTGATATACAGCTGCCTACCCCCTTCGTAAGTCAGGTCCTAAATGAGCATTCTTCTCTGTTCCCTCACCACAGTCCAGATTCTTTTGGGGAGTTACCAGTACAGTAACCATACCAGGAAGTACTTGATTTATTAAGCTACTGATTTTCTTAATCTCAGTGGATTTATTTACTGATAAACAGCTACCTATGCAGCATGTTCATGTCGTTCCTAAATGAGCTTTTATCTCTCTCCCCTCACCACAAATCAGATTCTTCTGAGGAGTTCCCAGTATATTATCCTTTCCCCTGTGTAATTACCTTAACAAGCTCCAGCTGTTTTTATTCTCAGAAGGTTTACTCCCTGATATACAGCTGCCTAGCCCCTTCGTAAGTGCAGGTCCTAAATGAGATTTTTTCTCTGTTCCCTCACCACAATCCAGATTCTTTTGGGGAGTTACCAGTACAGTAACCATACCAGGAAGTACTTAATTTATTAAGCTACTGCTTTTCTTAATCTCAGTGGAGATATTTATTGATAAACAGCTACCTACGCAGCATGTTCATGTCGTTCCTAAATGAGCTTTTTTCTCTGTTCCCTCACCACAATCCAGATTGTTTTGGGGAGTTACCAGTAAAGTATCCATACCAGGAAGTACTTAATTGATTAAGCTACTGCTTTTCTTAATCTCAGTGGAGATATTTACTGATAAACAGCTACGTACGCAGCATGTTCATGTCGTTCCTAAATGAGCTTTTATCTCTCTCCCCTCACCACAAATCATATTCTTCTGAGGAGTTCCCAGTACATTATCCTTTCCCCTGTGTAATTACCTTAACAAGCTCCAGCTGTTTTTATTCTCAGAAGGTTTACTCCCTGATATACAGCTGCCTACCCCCTTCGTAAGTGCAGGTCCTAAATGAGCTTTTTTCTCTGTTCCCAGCACAATCCAGATTCCATTGGGTAGTTACCAGTACAGTAACCATATCAGGAAGTACTTAATTTATTAAGCTACTGATTTTCTTAATCTCAGTGGAGATATTTACTGATAAACAGCTACCTAGGCAGCATGTTCATGTCGTTCCTAAATGAGCTTTTATCTCTCTCCCTTCACCACAAATCAGATTCTTCTGAGGAGTTCCCAGTACATTATCCTTTCCCCTGTGTAATTACCTTAACAAGCTCCAGGTTTTTTTATTCTCAGAAGGTGTACTCCCTGATATACAGCTGCCTACCCCCTTCGTAAGTGCCGGACCTAAATGAGCTTTTTCTCTGTTCCCTCACCACAATCCAGATTCTTTTCGGGAGTTACCAGTACAGTAACCATACCAGGAAGTACTTAGTTTATTAAACTACTGCTTTTCTTAATCTCAGTGGAGATATTTACTGATTAAGAGCTACCTACGCAGCATGTTCATGACGTGCCTAAATGAGCTTTTATCTCTCTCCTCACCACAAATCAGATTTTTCTGAGGATTTCCCAGTACATTATCCTTTCCCCTGTGTAGTTACATTAACAAGCTCCAGCTGTTTTTATTCTTATAAGGTTTACTCCCTGATATACAGCTGCCTACCCCCTTCGTAAGTGCAGGTCCTAAATGAGCTTTTTTCTCAGTTCCCTCACCACAATCCAGATTCTTTTGGGGAGTTACCAGTACAGTAACCATACCAGGAAGTACTTAATTTATTAATCTACTGCTTTTCTTAATCTCAGTGGAAATATTTACTGATAAACACCTACCTACGCAGCATGTTCATGTCGTTCCTAAATGAGCTTTTTTCTCTGTTCCCTCACCACAATCCAGATTCTTTTGGGAGTTACCAGTACAGTATCCATACCAGGAAGTACTTAATTTATTAAGCTATGGCTTTTCTTAATCTCCGTGGAGATATTTACTGATAAACAGCTACGTATGCGACATGTTCGTGTCGTTCCTAAATGAGCTTTTATCTCTCTCCCCACACACGAATCAGATACTTCTGAGGAGTTCCCAGTACATTATCCTTTCTCCTGTGTAATTACCTTAACAAGCTCCAGCTGTTTTTATTCTCAGAAAGTTTACGCCCTGATATACAGCTGCCTACCCCTTCGTAAGTGCAGGTCCTAAATGAGCTTTTTTCTCTGTTCCCTCACCACAATCCAGATTCTTTTGGGAGTTACCAGTACAGTAACCATACCAGGAAGTACTGAATTTATTAAGCTACTGCTTTTCTTAATCTCAGTGGAGATATTACTGATAACAGCTACCTACGCAGCATGTTCATGTCGTTCCTAAATGAGCTTTTATCTCTCCCCTCACCACAAATCAGATTCTTCTGAGGAGTTCCCAGTACATTATCCTTTCCCCTGTGTAATTACCTTAACAAGCTCCAGCTGTTTTTATTCTCAGAAGGTTTACTCCCTGATATACAGCTGCCTACCCCCTTCGTAAGTGCAGGTCCTAAATGAGCTTTTTTCTCTGTTCCCTACCACAATCCAGATTCTTTTGGGGAGTTACCAGTACAGTAACCATACCAGGAGTACTTAATTTATTAAGCTACTGCTTTTCTTAATCTCAGTGGAGATATTTACTGATAAACAGCTACCTACGCAGCATGTTCATGTCGTTCCTAAATGAGCTTTTATCTCACTCCCCTCACCACAAATCAGATTCTTCTGAGGAGTTCCCAGTACATTATCCTTTCCCCTGTGTAATTACCTTAACAAGCTCCAGCTGTTTTATTCTCAGAAGGTTTTACTCCCTGATATACAGCTGCCTACCCCCTTCGTAAGTGCAGGTCCTAAATGAGCTTTTTCTCTGTTCCCTCACCACAATCCAGATTCTTTGGGGAGTTACCAGTACAGTAACCATACCAGGAAGTACTTAATTTATTAAGCTACTGCTTTTCTTAATCTCAGTGGAGATATTTACTGATAAACAGCTACCTACGCAGCATGTTCATGTCGTTCCTAAATGAGCTTTTATCTCTCTCCCTCACCACAAATCAGATTCTTCTGAGGAGTTCCCAGTACATTATCCTTTCCCCTGTGTAATTACCTTAATAAGCCCAGCTGTTTTTTATTCTCAGAAGGTTTACTCCCTGATATACAGCTGCCTACCCCCTTCGTAAGTCAGGTCCTAAATGAGCTTTTTTCTCTGTTCCCTCACCACAATCCAGATTCTTTTGGGGAGTTACCAGTACAGTAACCATACCAGGAAGTACTTAATTTATTAAGCTACTGCTTTTCTTAATCTCAGTGGAGATATTTACTGATAAACAGCTACCTACGCAGCATGTTCATGTCGTTCCTAAATGAGCTTTTATCTCTCTCCTCACCACAATCAGATTCTTCTGAGGAGTTACCAGTACATTATCCTTTCTCCTGTGTAATTACCTTAACAAGCTCCAGCTGTTTTTATTCTCAGAATGTTTACTCCCTGATATACAGCTGCCTACCCCCTTCGTAAGTGCAGGTCCTAAATGAGCTTTTTTCTCTGTTCCCTCACCACAATCCAGATTCTTTTGGGAGTTACCAGTACAGTAACCATACCAGGAAGTACTTAATTTATTAAGCTACTGCTTTTCTTAATCTCAGTGGAGATATTCACTGATAAACAGCTACCTACGCAGCATGTTCATGTCGTTCCTAAATGAGCTTTTATCTCTCTCCCTCACCACAAATCAGATTCTTCTGAGGAGTTCCCAGTACATTATCCTTTCCCCTGTGTAATTACCTTACAAGCTCCAGCTGTTTTTATTCTCAGAAGGTTTACTCCCTGATATACAGCTGCCTACCCCCTTCGTAAGTGCAGGTCCTAAATGAGCTTTTTTCTCTGTTACCCTACCACAATCCAGATTCTTTTGGGGAGTTACCAGTACAGTAACCATACCAGGAGGTACTTAATTTATTAAGCTACTGCTTTTCTTAATCTCAGTGGAGATATTTACTGATAAACAGCTACCTACGCAGCATGTTCATGTCGTTCCTAAATGAGCTTTTATCTCACTCCCCTCACCACAAATCAGATTCTTCTGAGGAGTTCCCAGTACATTATCCTTTCCCCTGTGTAATTACCTTAACAAGGTCCAGCTGTTTTATTCTCAGAAGGTTTACTCCCTGATATACAACTGCCTACCCCCTTCGTAAGTGCAGGTCCTAAATGAGCTATTTTCTCTGTTCCCTCACCACAATCCAGATTCTTTGGGGAGTTACCAGTACAGTAACCATACCAGGAAGTACTTAATTTATTAAGCTACTGCTTTTCTTAATCTCAGTGGAGATATTTACTGATAAACAGCTACCTACGCAGCATGTTCATGTCGTTCCTAAATGAGCTTTTATCTCTCTCCCTTCACCAACAAATCAGATTCTTCTGAGTAGTTCCCAGTACTTCATCCTTTTCCCCTGTGTAATTACCTTAACTAGCACCAGCTGTTTTTATTCTCAGAAGGTTTACTCCCTGATATACAGCTGCCTACCCCCTTCGTAAGTCAGGTCCTAAATGAGCTTTTCTCTGTTCCCTCACCACAGTCCAGATTCTTTTGGGAGTTACCAGTACAGTAACCATACCAGGAAGTACTTGATTTATTAAGCTACTGATTTTCTTAATCTCAGTGGATTTATTTACTGATAAACAGCTACCTATGCAGCATGTTCATGTCGTCCTAAATGAGCTTTTATCTCTCTCCCCTCACCACAAATCCAGATTCTTCTGAGGAGTTCCCAGTATATTATCCTTTCCCCTGTGTAATTACCTTAACAAGCTCCAGCTGTTTTTATTCTCAGAAGGTTTACTCCCTGATATACAGCTGCCTAGCCCCTTCGTAAGTGCAGGTCCTAAATGAGATTTTTTCTCTGTTCCCTCACCACAATCCAGATTCTTTTGGGGAGTTACCAGTACAGTAACCATACCAGGAAGTACTTAATTTATTAAGCTACTGCTTTTCTTAATCTCAGTGGAGATATTTATTGATAAACAGCTACCTACGCAGCATGTTCATGTCGTTCCTAAATGAGCTTTTTTCTCTGTTCCCTCACCACAATCCAGATTGTTTTGGGGAATTACCAGTAAAGTATCCATACCAGGAAGTACTTAATTGATTAAGCTACTGCTTTTCTTAATCTCAGTGGAGATATTTACTGATAAACAGCTACGTATGCAGCATGTTCATGTCGTTCCTAAATGAGCTTTTATCTCTCTCCCCTCACCACAAATCATATTCTTCTGAGGAGTTCCCAGTACATTATCCTTTCCCCTGTGTAATTACCTTAACAAGCTCCAGCTGTTTTTATTCTCAGAAGGTTTACTCCCTGATATACAGCTGCCTACCCCCTTCGTAAGTGCAGGTCCTAAATGAGCTTTTTTCTCTGTTCCCTCAGCACAATCCAGATTCCATTGGGTAGTTACCAGTACAGTAACCATATCAGGAAGTACTTAATTTATTAAGCTACTGATTTTCTTAATCTCAGTGGAGATATTTACTGATAAACAGCTACCTAGGCAGCATGTTCATGTCGTTCCTAAATGAGCTTTTATCTCTCTCCCTTCACCACAAATCAGATTCTTCTGAGGAGTTCCCAGTACATTATCCTTTCCCCTGTGTAATTACCTTAACAAGCTCCAGGTTTTTTTATTCTCAGAAGGTGTACTCCCTGATATACAGCTGCCTACCCCCTTCGTAAGTGCCGGACCTAAATGAGCTTTTTCTCTGTTCCCTCACCACAATCCAGATTCTTTTCGGGAGTTACCAGTACAGTAACCATACCAGGAAGTACTTAGTTTATTAAACTACTGCTTTTCTTAATCTCAGTGGAGATATTTACTGATTAAGAGCTACCTACGCAGCATGTTCATGACGTGCCTAAATGAGCTTTTATCTCTCTCCTCACCACAAATCAGATTTTTCTGAGGATTTCCCAGTACATTATCCTTTCCCCTGTGTAGTTACATTAACAAGCTCCAGCTGTTTTTATTCTTATAAGGTTTACTCCCTGATATACAGCTGCCTACCCCCTTCGTAAGTGCAGGTCCTAAATGAGCTTTTTTCTCAGTTCCCTCACCACAATCCAGATTCTTTTGGGGAGTTACCAGTACAGTAACCATACCAGGAAGTACTTAATTTATTAATCTACTGCTTTTCTTAATCTCAGTGGAAATATTTACTGATAAACACCTACCTACGCAGCATGTTCATGTCGTTCCTAAATGAGCTTTTTTCTCTGTTCCCTCACCACAATCCAGATTCTTTTGGGGAGTTACCAGTACAGTATCCATACCAGGAAGTACTTAATTTATTAAGCTATGGCTTTTCTTAATCTCCGTGGAGATATTTACTGATAAACAGCTACGTATGCGACATGTTCGTGTCGTTCCTAAATGAGCTTTTATCTCTCTCCCCACACGACGAATCAGATACTTCTGAGGAGTTCCCAGTACATTATCCTTTCTCCTGTGTAATTACCTTAACAAGCTCCAGCTGTTTTTATTCTCAGAAAGTTTACGCCCTGATATACAGCTGCCTACCCGCTTCGTAAGTGCAGGTCCTAAATGAGCTTTTTTCTCTGTTCCCTCACCACAATCCAGATTCTTTTGGGAGTTACCAGTACAGTAACCATACCAGGAAGTACTTAATTTATTAAGCTACTGCTTTTCTTAATCTCAGTGGAGATATTCACTGATAAACAGCTACCTACGCAGCATGTTCATGTCGTTCCTAAATGAGCTTTTATCTCTCTCCCTCACCACAAATCAGATTCTTCTGAGGAGTTCCCAGTACATTATCCTTTCCCCTGTGTAATTACCTTACAAGCTCCAGCTGTTTTTATTCTCAGAAGGTTTACTCCCTGATATACAGCTGCCTACCCCCTTCGTAAGTGCAGGTCCTAAATGAGCTTTTTTCTCTGTTACCCTCACCACAATCCAGATTCTTTTGGGGAGTTACCAGTACAGTAACCATACCAGGAATACTTAATTTATTAGCTACTGCTTTTCTTAATCTCAGTGGAGATATTTACTGATAAACAGCTACCTACGCAGCATGTTCATGTCGTTCCTAAATGAGCTTTTATCTCTCTCCCCTCACCACAAATCAGATTCTTCTGAGGAGTTCCCAGTACATTATCCTTTCCCCTGTGTAATTACCTTAACAAGCTCCAGCTGTTTTATTCTCAGAAGGTTTACTCCCTGATATACAGCTGCCTACCCCCTTCGTAAGTGCAGGTCCTAAATGAGCTTTTTCTCTGTTCCCTCACCACAATCCAGATTCTTTTGGGGAGTTACCAGTACAGTAACCATACCAGGAAGTACTTAATTTATTAAGCTACTGCTTTTCTTAATCTCAGTGGAGATATTTACTGATAAACAGCTACCTACGCAGCATGTTCATGTCGTTCCTAAATGAGCTTTTATCTCTCTCCCTTCACCACAAATCAGATTCTTCTGAGTAGTTCCCAGTACTTCATCCTTTTCCCCTGTGTAATTACCTTAACTAGCACCAGCTGTTTTTATTCTCAGAAGGTTTACTCCCTGATATACAGCTGCCTACCCCCTTCGTAAGTCAGGTCCTAAATGAGCTTTTCTCTGTTCCCTCACCACAATCCAGATTCTTTTGGGGAGTTACCAGTACAGTAACCATACCAGGAAGTACTTGATTTATTAAGCTACTGATTTTCTTAATCTCAGTGGATTTATTTACTGATAAACAGCTACCTATGCAGCATGTTCATGTCGTTCCTAAATGAGCTTTTATCTCTCTCCCCTCACCACAAATCAGATTCTTCTGAGGAGTTCCCAGTATATTATCCTTTCCCCTGTGTAATTACCTTAACAAGCTCCAGCTGTTTTTATTCTCAGAAGGTTTACTCCCTGATATACAGCTGCCTAGCCCCTTCGTAAGTGCAGGTCCTAAATGAGCTTTTTTCTCTGTTCCCTCACCACAATCCAGATTCTTTTGGGGAGTTACCAGTACAGTAACCATACCAGGAAGTACTTAATTTATTAAGCTACTGCTTTTCTTAATCTCAGTGGAGATATTTATTGATAAACAGCTACCTACGCAGCATGTTCATGTCGTTCCTAAATGAGCTTTTTTCTCTGTTCCCTCACCACAATCCAGATTGTTTTGGGGAGTTACCAGTAAAGTATCCATACCAGGAAGTACTTAATTTATTAAGCTACTGCTTTTCTTAATCTCAGTGGAGATATTTACTGATAAACAGCTACGTATGCAGCATGTTCATGTCGTTCCTAAATGAGCTTTTATCTCTCTCCCCTCACCACAAATCATATTCTTCTGAGGAGTTCCCAGTACATTATCCTTTCCCCTGTGTAATTACCTTAACAAGCTCCAGCTGTTTTTATTCTCAGAAGGTTTACTCCCTGATATACAGCTGCCTACCCCCTTCGTAAGTGCAGGTCCTAAATGAGCTTTTTTCTCTGTTCCCTCAGCACAATCCAGATTCCATTGGGTAGTTACCAGTACAGTAACCATATCAGGAAGTACTTAATTTATTAAGCTACTGATTTTCTTAATCTCAGTGGAGATATTTACTGATAAACAGCTACCTAGGCAGCATGTTCATGTCGTTCCTAAATGAGCTTTTATCTCTCTCCCTTCACCACAAATCAGATTCTTCTGAGGAGTTCCCAGTACATTATCCTTTCCCCTGTGTAATTACCTTAACAAGCTCCAGGTTTTTTTATTCTCAGAAGGTGTACTCCCTGATATACAGCTGCCTACCCCCTTCGTAAGTGCCGGACCTAAATGAGCTTTTTCTCTGTTCCCTCACCACAATCCAGATTCTTTTCGGGAGTTACCAGTACAGTAACCATACCAGGAAGTACTTAGTTTATTAAACTACTGCTTTTCTTAATCTCAGTGGAGATATTTACTGATTAAGAGCTACCTACGCAGCATGTTCATGACGTGCCTAAATGAGCTTTTATCTCTCTCCTCACCACAAATCAGATTTTTCTGAGGATTTCCCAGTACATTATCCTTTCCCCTGTGTAGTTACATTAACAAGCTCCAGCTGTTTTTATTCTTATAAGGTTTACTCCCTGATATACAGCTGCCTACCCCCTTCGTAAGTGCAGGTCCTAAATGAGCTTTTTTCTCAGTTCCCTCACCACAATCCAGATTCTTTTGGGGAGTTACCAGTACAGTAACCATACCAGGAAGTACTTAATTTATTAATCTACTGCTTTTCTTAATCTCAGTGGAAATATTTACTGATAAACACCTACCTACGCAGCATGTTCATGTCGTTCCTAAATGAGCTTTTTCTCTGTTCCCTCACCACAATCCAGATTCTTTTGGGGAGTTACCAGTACAGTATCCATACCAGGAAGTACTTAATTTATTAAGCTATGGCTTTTCTTAATCTCCGTGGAGATATTTACTGATAAACAGCTACATATGCGACATGTTCGTGTCGTTCCTAAATGAGCTTTTATCTCTCTCCCCACACACGAATCAGATACTTCTGAGGAGTTCCCAGTACATTATCCTTTCTCCTGTGTAATTACCTTAACAAGCTCCAGCTGTTTTTATTCTCAGAAAGTTTACGCCCTGATATACAGCTGCCTACCCGCTTCGTAAGTGCAGGTCCTAAATGAGCTTTTTTCTCTGTTCCCTCACCACAATCCAGATTCTTTTGGGGGAGTTACCAGTACAGTAACCATACCAGGAAGTACTTAATTTATTAAGCTACTGCTTTTCTTAATCTCAGTGGAGATATTTACTGATAAACAGCTACCTACGCAGCATGTTCATGTCGTTCCTAAATGAGCTTTTATCTCTCTCCCTCACCACAAATCAGATTCTTCTGAGGAGTTCCCAGTACATTATCCTTTCCCCTGTGTAATTACCTTAACAAGCTCCAGCTGTTTTTATTCTCAGAAGGTTTACTCCCTGATATACAGCTGCCTACCCCCTTCGTAAGTGCAGGTCCTAAATGAGCTTTTTTCTCTGTTCCCTCACCACAATCCAGATTCTTTTGGGGAGTTACCAGTACAGTAACCATACCAGGAAGTACTTAATTTATTAAGCTACTGCTTTTCTTAATCTCAGTGGAGATATTTACTGATAAACAGCTACCTACGCAGCATGTTCATGTCGTTCCTAAATGAGCTTTTATCTCTCTCCCCTCACCACAAATCAGATTCTTCTGAGGAGTTCCCAGTACATTATCCTTTCCCCTGTGTAATTACCTTAACAAGCTCCAGCTGTTTTTATTCTCAGAAGGTTTACTCCCTGATATACAGCTGCCTACCCCCTTCGTAAGTGCAGGTCCTAAATGAGCTTTTTTCTCTGTTCCCTCACCACAATCCAGATTCTTTGGGGAGTTACCAGTACAGTAACCATACCAGGAAGTACTTAATTTATTAAGCTACTGCTTTTCTTAATCTCAGTGGAGATATTTACTGATAAACAGCTACCTACGCAGCATGTTCATGTCGTTCCTAAATGAGCTTTTATCTCTCTCCCTTCACCACAAATCAGATTCTTCTGAGGAGTTCCCAGTACATTATCCTTTCCCCTGTGTAATTACCTTAACAAGCTCCAGCTTTTTTTATTCTCAGAATGTTTACTCCCTGATATACAGCTGCCTACCCCCTTCGTAAGTGCAGGTCCTAAATGAGCTTTTTCTCTGTTCCCTCACCACAATCCAGATTCTTTTGGGGAGTTACCAGTACAGTAACCATACCAGGAAGTACTTAATTTATTAAGCTACTGCTTTTCTTAATCTCAGTGGAGATATTTACTGATAAACAGCTACCTACGCAGCATGTTCATGTCGTTCCTAAATGAGCTTTTATCTCTCTCCTCACCACAAATCAGATTCTTTTGAGGAGTTACCAGTACATTATCCTTTCCCCTGTGTAAGTTACTTAACAAGCTCCAGCTGTTTTTATTCTCAGTGGAGATTTTACTCCCTGATATACAGCTGCCTACCCCCTTCGTAAGTGCAGGTCCTAAATGAGCTTTTTCTCTCTCCCTCACCACAATCCAGATTCTTTTGGGGAGTTACCAGTACAGTAACCATACCAGGAAGTACTTAATTTATTAAGCTACTGCTTTTCTTAATCTCAGTGGATATTTGATATACAGCTACCTACGCAGCATGTTCATGTCGTTCCTAAATGAGCTTTTTTCTCTGTTCCCTCACCACAATCCAGATTCTTCTGTGGGGAGTTACCAGTACAGTATCCATTCCAGGAAGTACTTAATTTATTAAGCTACTGCTTTTCTTAATCTCAGTGGAGATATTTACTGATAAACAGCTACCTACGCAGCATGTTCATGTCGTTCCTAAATGAGCTTTTATCTCTCTCCCCTCACCACAATCAGATTCTTCTGAGGAGTTCCCAGTACATTATCCTTTCCCCTGTGTAATTACCTTAACAAGCTCCAGCTGTTTTTATTCTCAGAAGTTTACTCCCTGATATACAGCTGCCTACCCCCTTCGTAAGTGCAGGTCCTAAATGAGCTTTTTTCTCTGTTCCCTCACCACAATCCAGATTCTTTTGAGGAGTTACCAGTACAGTAACCATACCAGGAAGTACTTAATTTATTAAGCTACTGCTTTTCTTAATCTCAGTGGAGATATTTACTGATAAACAGCTACCTACGCAGCATGTTCATGTCGTTCCTAAATGAGCTTTTATCTCTCTCCCCTCACCACAAATCAGATTCTTCTGAGGAGTTACCAGTACATTATCCTTTCCCCTGTGTAATTACCTTAACAAGCTCCAGCTGTTTTTATTCTCAGAAGGTTTACTCCCTGATATACAGCTGCCTACCCCCTTCGTAAGTGCAGGTTAAATGAGCTTTTTTCTCTGTTCCCTCACCAACAATCCAGATTCTTTGGGGAGTTACCAGTACAGTAACCATACCAGGAAGTACTTAATTTATTAAGCTACTGCTTTTCTTAATCTCAGTGGAGATATTTACTGATGAAACAGCTACCTACGCAGCATGTTCATGTCGTTCCTAAATGAGCTTTTATCTCTCTCCCCTCACCACAAATCAGATTCTTCTGAGGAGTTCCCAGTACATTATCCTTTCCCCTGTGTAATTACCTTAACAAGCTCCAGCTGTTTTTATTCTCAGAAGGTTTACTCCCTGATATACAGCTGCCTACCCCCTTCGTAAGTGCAGTCCTAAATGAGCTTTTTTCTCTGTTCCCTCACCACAATCCAGATTCTTTTGGGGAGTTACCAGTACAGTAACCATACCAGGAAGTACTTAATTTATTAAGCTACTGCTTTTCTTAATCTCAGTGGAGATATTTACTGATAAACAGCTACCTACGCAGCATGTTCATGTCGTTCCTAAATGAGCTTTTTTCTCCGTTCCCTCACCACAATCCAGATTCTTTTGGGGAGTTACCAGTACTATCCATACCCCTGGAAGTACTTAATTTATTAAGCTACTGCTTTTCTTAATCTCAGTGGAGATATTTACTGATAAACAGCTGCCTACCCCCTGCAGCATGTTCAGTTCCTAAATGAGCTTTTCTCTCTCCCTCACCACAATCCAGATTCTTTTGGGGATTACCAGTACAGTATCCATACCAGGAAGTACTTAATTAAGCTACTGTTTTCTTAATCTCAGTGGATATTTACTGATAAACAGCTACCTACAGCATGTTCATGTCGTTCCTAAATGAGCTTTTATCTCTCTCCCCTCACCACAAATCATTTTCTGAGGAGTTCCCAGTACATTATCCTTTCCCCTGTGTAATTACCTTAACAAGCTCCAGCTGTTTTTATTCTCAGAAGGTTTACTCCCTGATATACAGCTGCCTACGCCCCTTCGTAAGTGCAGGTCCTAAATGAGCTTTTTTCTCTGTTCCCTCACCACAATCCAGATTCTTTTGGGGAGTTACCAGTACAGTAACCATACCAGGAAGTACTTAATTTATTAAGCTACTGCTTTTTTAATCTCAGTGGAGATATTTACTTGATAAACAGCTACCTACCATGTTCATGTCGTTCCTAAATGAGCTTTTTCTCTGTTCCCTCACCACAATCCAGATTCTTTTGGGAGTTACCAGTACAGTATCCATACCAGGAAGTACTTAGTTTATTAAGCTACTGCTTTTCTTAATCTCAGTGGAGATATTTACTGATTAACAGCTACCTACGCAGCATGTTCATTCGTGCCTAAATGAGCTTTTATCTCTCTCCCCTCACCACAAATCAGATTCTTTCTGAGGAGTTCCCAGTACATTATCCTTTCCCTGTGTAAGTTACATTAACAAGCTCCAGCTGTTTTTATTCTCAGAAGGTTTACTCCCTGATATACAGCTGCCTACCCCCTTCGTAAGTGCAGGTCCTAAATGAGCTTTTTTCTCTGTTCCCTCACCACAATCCAGATTCTTTTGGGTAGTTACCAGTACAGTAACCATACCAGGAAGTACTTAATTTATTAAGCTACTGTTTTCTTAATCTCAGTGGAATATTTACTGATAAACAGCTACCTACGCAGCATGTTCATGTCGTTCCTAAATGAGCTTTTTTCTCTGTTCCCTCACCACAATCCAGATTCTTTTGGGGAGTTACCAGTACAGTATCCTTACCAGGAAGTACTTAATTTATTAAGCTATGGCTTTTCTTAATCTCCGTGGAGATATTTACTGATAAACAGCTACCTATGCGCATGTTCGTGTCGTTCCTAAATGAGCTTTTTCTCTCTCCCTCACCACAATCCAGATTCTTCTGGGAGTTACCAGTACAGTATCCATACCAGGTAAGTTATTAACAAGCTAGCTGTTTTTAATTCTCAGAAATTTACTGATATACAGCTGCCTACCCATTCGTAAGTGCGTGTCCTAAATGAGCTTTTATCTCTCTCCCTCACCACAATCCAGATTCTTTTGAGGAGTTACCCAGTACATTATCCTTTCCAGTGTAAGTTACAATTTAAAGCTCCAGCTGTTTTTATTCTCAGTGGAGATATTTACTGATATACAGCTGCCTACCAGCATTCGTAAGTGCAGGTCCTAAATGAGCTTTTTTCTCTCCCTCACCACAATCCAGATTCTTTTGGGAGTTACCAGTACAGTAACCATACCAGGAAGTACTTAATTTAAGTTAGCTGCTTTTCTTAATCTCAGTGGAAGGTATTTACTGATATACAGCTACCTACGCAGCATGTTCATGTCGTTCCTAAATGAGCTTTTTTCTCTGTTCCCTCACCACAATCCAGATTCTTTTGGGGAGTTACCAGTACAGTATCCATACCAGGAAGTACTTAATTTATTAGCTACTGCTTTTCTTAATCTCACTGGAGATATTTACTGATAAACAGCTACCTACGCACATGTTCATGTCGTTCCTAAATGAGCTTTTATCTCTCTCCCCTCACCACAATCAGATTCTTCTGAGGAGTTCCCAGTACATTATCCTTTCCCCTGTGTAATTACCTTAACAAGCTCCAGCTGTTTTTATTCTCAGAAAGTTTTACTCCCTGATATACAGCTGCCTACCCCTTCGTAAGTGCAGGTCCTAAATGAGCTTTTTTCTCTGTTCCCTCACCACAATCCAGATTCTTTTGGGGAGTTACCAGTACAGTAACCATACCAGGAAGTACTTAATTTATTAAGCTACTGCTTTTCTTAATCTCAGTGGAGATATTTACTGATAAACAGCTACCTACGCAGCATGTTCATGTCGTTCCTAAATGAGCTTTTATCTCTCTCCCCTCACCACAAATCAGATTCTTCTGAGGAGTTCCCAGTACATTATCCTTTCCCCTGTGTAATTACCTTAATAAGCTCCAGCTTTTTTATTCTCAGAATGGTTTACTCCCTGATATACAGCTGCCTACCCCCTTCGTAAGTGCAGGTCCTAAATGAGCTTTTTTCTCTGTTCCCTCACCACAATCCAGATTCTTTTGGGGAGTTACCAGTACAGTAACCATACCAGGAAGTACTTAATTTATTAAGCTACTGCTTTTCTTAATCTCAGTGGAGATATTTACTGATAAACAGCTACCTACGCAGCATGTTCATGTCGTTCCTAAATGAGCTTTTTTCTCCGTTCCCCTCACCACAATCCAGATTCTTTTGGGGAGTTACCAGTACAGTATCCATTTCAGGAAGTACTTAATTTATTAAGCTACTGTTTACTTAATCTCAGTGGATATTTACTGATAAACAGCTGCCTAAGCAGCATGTTCATTTCGTTCCTAAATGAGCTTTTATCTCTCTCCCCTCACCACAAATCAGATTCTTCTGAGTTCCCAGTACATTATCCTTTCACCTGTGTAATTACCTTAACAAGCTCCAGCTGTTTTTATTCTCAGAAGGATACTCCTTGATATACAGCTGCCTACCCATTCGTAAGTGCAGGTCCTAAATGAGCTTTTTTCTCTGTTCCCTCACCACAATCCAGATTCTTCTGTTGGGGAGTTACCACTACAGTACCATTCCAGGAAGTACTTAATTTATTAAGCTACTGCTTTTCTTAATCTCAGTGGAGATATTTACTGATAAACAGCTACCTACGCAGCATGTTCATGTCGTTCCTAAATGAGCTTTTATCTCTCTCCCTCACCACAAATCCAGATTCTTTTGGGGAGTTACCAGTACTTATCCATACCAGTGTAATTACCTTAACAAGCTACTGTTTTCTATCTCAGAAGGTTTACTCCCTGATAAACAGCTGCCTACCCCCTGTTCATGTCGTTCCTAAATGAGCTTTTTTCTCTCCTCACCACAATCCAGATTCTTTTGAGGAGTTACCAGTACAGTATCCATACCAGGAAGTACTTAATTTATTAAGCTACTGCTTTTCTTAATCTCAGTGGAGATATTTACTGATAAACAGCTACCTACGCAGCATGTATGCGTTCCTAAATGAGCTTTTATCTCTCTCCCCTCACCAAATCAGATTCTTCTGAGGAGTTACCAGTACATTAACCATTTCCCCTGTGTAATTACCTTAACAAGCTCCAGCTGTTTTTATTCAGAAGGATTACTCCCTGATATACAGCTACCTACCGCCTTCGTAAGTGCAGGTTAAATGAGCTTTTTTCTCTGTTCCCGCACAACAATCCAGATTCTTTGGGGAGTTACCAGTACAGTAACCATACCAGGAAGTACTTAATTTATTAAGCTACTGCTTTTCTTAATCTCAGTGGAGATATTTACTGATAAACAGCTACCTACGCAGCATGTTCATGTCGTTCCTAAATGAGCTTTTTTCTCTGTTCCCTCACCACAAATCCAGATTCTTTTGGGGAGTTACCAGTACAGTAACCATACCAGGAAGTACTTAGTTTATTAAGCTACTGCTTTTCTTAATCTCAGTGGAGATATTTACTCATGAACAGCTACCTACGCAGCATGTATGTCGTTCCTAAATGAGCTTTTATCTCTCTCCCGTCACCACAAATCAGATTCTTCTGAGGAGTTCCCAGTACATTATCCTTTCCCCTGTGTAATTACCTTAATAAGCTCCAGCTGTTTTTATTCTCAGAATGTTTACTCCCTGATATACAGCTGCCTACCCGCTTCGTAAGTGCAAGTCCTAAATGAGCTTTTTTCTCTGTTCCCTCACCACAATCCAGATTCTTTTGGGGAGTTACCAGTACAGTAACCATACCAGGAAGTACTTAATTTATTAAGCTACTGCTTTTCTTAATCTCAGTGGAGATATTTACTGATAAACAGCTACCTACGCAGCGTGTTCATGTCGTTCTAAATGAGCTTTTTTCTCCGTTCGCTCACCACAATCCAGATTCTTTTGGGGAGTTACCAGTAAAAGTATCCATACAGGAAGTACTTAATTTATTAAGCTACTGCTTTTCTTAATCTCAGTGGAGATATTTACTGATAAACAGCTGCATATGCAGCATGTTCATTTCGTTCCTAAATGAGCTTTTATCTCTCTCCCCTCACCACAAATCAGATTCTTCTGACAAATTCCCAGTACATTATCCTTTCACCTGTGTAATTACCTTAACAAGCTCCAGCTGTTTTTATTCTCAGAAGCGATTTACTCCCTGATATACAGCTGCCTACCCCCTTCGTAAGTGCAGGTCCTAAATGAGCTTTTTTCTTTGTTCCCTCACCACTATCCAGATTTTCTTTTGGGGAGTTACCAGTACAGTACCCATTCCAGGAAGTACTTAATTTATTAAGCTACTGCTTTTCTTAATCTCAGTGGAGATATTTACTGATAAACACCTACCTACGCAGCATGTTCATGTCGTTCCTAAATGAGCTTTTATCTCTCTCCCTCACCACAAATCAGATTCTTCTGACAAATTCCCAGTACATTATCCTTTCACCTGTGTAATTACCTTAACAAGCTCCAGCTGTTTTTATTCTCAGAAGGATACTCCCTGATATACAGCTGCCTACCCCCTTCGTATGTGCCGGACCTAAATGAGCTTTTTCTCTGTTCCCTCACCACAATCCAGATTCTTTTCGGGAGTTACCAGTACAGTAACCATACCAGGAAGTACTTAGTTTATTAAACTACTGCTTTTCTTAATCTCAGTGGAGATATTTACTGATTAAGAGCTACCTACGCAGCATGTTCATGACGTGCCTAAATGAGCTTTTATCTCTCTCCCCTCACCACAAATCAGATTCTTCTGAGGAGTTCCCAGTACATTATCCTTTCCCCTGTGTAATTACCTTAACAAGCTCCAGCTGTTTTTATTCTCAGAAGGTTTACTCCCTGATATACAGCTGCCTACCCCCTTCGTAAGTACTGGTCCTAAATGAGCTTTTTTCTCTGTTACCTCACCACAATCCAGATTCATTTGGGGAGTTACCAGTACAGTAACCATACCTGGAAGTACTTAATTTATTAAGCTACTGATTTTATTAATCTCAATGGATTTATTTACTGATAAACAGCTACCTACGCAGCATGTTCATGTCGTTCCTAAATGAGGTTTATCTCTCTCCCCTCACCACAAATCAGATTCTTCTGAGGAGTTCCCAGTACATTATCCTTTCCCCTGTGTAATTACCTTAACAAGCTCCAGCTGTTTTTATTCTCAGAAGGTTTACTCCCTGATATACAGCTGCCTACCCCCTTCGTAAGTGCAGGTCCTAAATGAGCTTTTTTCTCTGTTCCCTCACCACAATCCAGATTCTTTTGGGGAGTTACCAGTACAGTAACAATACCAGGAAGTACTTAATTTATTAAGCTACTGCTTTTCTTAATCTCAGTGGAGATATTTACTGATAAACAGCTACCTACACAGCATGTTCATGTCGTTCCTAAATGAGCTTTTATCTCTCTCCCCTCACCACAAATCAGATTCTTCTGAGGAGTTCCCAGTACATTATCCTTTCCCCTGTGTAATTACCTTAACAAGCTCCAGCTGTTTTTATTCTCAGAAGTTTTACTCCCTGATATACAGCTGCCTACCCCCTTCGTAAGTGCAGGTCCTAAATGAGCTTTTTTCTCTGTTCCCTCACCACAATCCAGATTCTTTTGGGGAGTTACCAGTACAGTAACCATACCAGGAATTACTTAATTTATTAAGCTACTGCTTTTCTTAATCTCAGTGGAGATATTTACTGATAAACAGCTATCTACGCAGCATGTACATGTCGTTCCTAAATGAGCTTTTTCTCTGTTCCCTCACCACAATCCAGATTCTTTTGTTGAGTTACCAGTACAGTATCCATATCAGGAAGTACTTAATTTATTAAGCTACTGCTTTTCTTAATCTCAGTGGAGGTATCTACTGATAAACAGCTACCTACCCAGCATGTTCATGTCGTTCCTAAATGAGCTTTTATCTCTCTCCCCTCACGACAAATCAGATTCTTCTGGGATTTCCCAGTACATTATCATTTCCCCTGTGTAATTACCTTAACAAGCTCCAGCTGTTTTTATTCTCAGAAGGTTTACTCCCTTATATACAGCTGCCTACCCCTTCGTAAGTGCAGGTCGTAAATTAGCTTTTTTCTGTGTTCCCTCACCACAATCCAGATTCTTTTGGGGAGTTACCAGTACAGTATCCATACCGGGAAGTACTTAATTTATTACGCTACTGCTTTTCTTAATCCCAGTGGAGATATTTACTGATAAACAGCTACGTATGCAGCATGTTCATGTCGTTCCTAAATGAACTTTTATCTCTCTCCCCTGACCACAAATCAGATTCTTCTGAGGAGTTCCCAGTATATTATCCTTTCTCCTGTGTAATTACCTTAACAAGCTCCAGCTGTTTTTATTCTCAGAAGGTTTATTCCCTGATATACAGCTGCCTCCCCCCTTCGTAAGTTCAGGTACTAAATGAGCTTTTTTCTCTGTTCCCTCACCACAATCCAGATTCTTTTGGGGAGTTACCAGTACAGTCACCATACCAGGAAATACTTAATTTATTAAGCTACTGCTTTTCTTAATCTCAGTGGAGATATTTACTGATAAACAGCTACCTACGCAGCATGTTCATGTCGTTCCTAAATGAGCTTTTATCTCTCTCCCCTCACCACAAATCAGATTCTTCTCAGGAGTTCCCAGTACTTTATCCTTTCCCCCTGTGTAATTACCTTAACAAGCTCCAGCTGTTTTTATTCTCAGAAGGTTTACTCCCTTATATACAGCTGCCTACCCCCTTCGTAAGTGCAGGTCCTAAATGAGATTTTTTCTCTGTTCCCTCACCACAATTGAGATTCTTTTGGGAGTTACCATTACAGTAATCATACCAGGAATTACTTAATTTATTAAGCTACTGCTTTTCTTAATCTCAGTGGATTTATTTACTGATAAACAGCTATGTATGCAGCATGTTCATGTCGTTCCTAAATGAGCTTTTATCTCTGTCCCCTCACCACAAATCAGATTCTTCTGAGGAGTTCCCAGTACATTATCCTTTCCCCTGTGTAATTACCTTAACAAGCTCCAGCTGTTTTTATTCTCAGAAGGTTTACTCCCTGATATACAGCTGCCTACCCCCTTCGTAAGTGCAGGTCCTAAATGAGCTTTTTTCTCTGTTCCCTCACCACAATCCAGATTCTTTTGGGGAGTTACCAGTACAGTAACCATACCAGGAAGTACTTAATTTATTAAGCTACTGCTTTTCTTAATCTCAGTGGAGATATTTACTGATAAACAGCTACCTACGAAGCATGTTCATGTCGTTCCTAAATGAGCTTTTATCTCTCTCCCCTCACCACAAATCAGATTCTTCTGAGGAGTTCCCAGTACATTATCCTTTCCCCTGTGTAATTACCTTAACAAGCTCCAGCTGTTTTTATTCTCAGAAGGTTTACTCCCTGATATACAGCTGCCTACCCCCTTCGTAAGTGCAGGTCCTACATGAGCTTTTTTCTCTGTTCCCTCACCACAATCCAGATTCTTTTGGGGAGTTACCAGTACAGTAACCATACCAGGAAGTACTTAATTTATTAAGCTACTGCTTTTCTTAATCTCAGTGGAGATATTTACTGATAAACAGCTACGTAAGCAGCATGTTCATGTCGTTCCTAAATGTGCTTTTATCTCTCTCCCCTCACCACAAATCAGATTCTTCTGAGGAGTTCCCAGTACATTATCCTTTCCCCTGTGTAATTACCTTAACAAGCTCCAGCTGTTTTTATTCTCAGAAGGTTTACTCCCTGATATACAGCTGCCTACCCCCTTCGTAAGTGCAGGTCCTAAATGAGCTTTTTTCTCTGTTCCCTCACCACAATCCAGATTCTTTTGGGGAATTACCAGTACAGTAACCAATCCAGGAAGTACTTAATTTATAAAGCTACTGCTTTTCTTAATCTCAGTGGAGATATTTACTGATAAACAGCTACCTACGCAGCATGTTCATGTCGTTCCTAAATGAGCTTTTATCTCTCTCCCCTCACCACAAATCAGATTCTTCTAAGGAGTTCCCAGTACATTATCCTTTCCCCTGTGTAATTACCTTAACAAGCTCCAGCTGTTTTTATTCTCAGAAGGTTTACTCCCTGATATACTGCTGCCTACCCCCTTCGTAAGTGCAGGTCCTAAATGAGCTTTTTTCTCTGTTCCCTCACCACAATCCAGATTCTTTTGGGGCGTTACCAGTACAGTAACCATACCAGGAAGTACTTAATTTATTAAGCTACTGCTTTTCTTAATCTCAGTGGAGATATTTCATGATAAACAGGTACCTACGCAGCATGTTCATGTCCTTCCTAAATGAGCTTTTATCTCTCTCCCCTCACCACAAATCAGATTCTTCTGAGGAGTTCCCAGTACATTATCCTTTCCCCTGTGTAATTAGATTAACAAGCTCCAGCTGTTTTTATTCTCACAAGGTTTACTCCCTGATATACAGCTGCCTACCCCCTTTGTAATTGCAGTTCCTAAATGAGCTTTTTCCTCTGTTCCCTCACCACAATCCAGATTCTTTTGGGGAGTTACCAGTACAGTAACCATACCAGGAAGTACTTAATTTATTAAGCTACTGATTTTCTTAATCTCAGTGGAGATATTTACTGATAAACAGCTACATATGCAGCATGTTCATGTCGTTCCTAAATGAGCTTTTATCTCTCTCCCCTCACCACGAATCACATTCTTCTGAGGAGTTCCCAGTACATTATCCTTTCTCCTGTGTAATTACCTTAACAAGCTCCAGCTGTTTTTATTCTGAGAAGGTTTACTCCCTGATATACAGCTGCCTACCCCCTTCGTAAGTGCAGGTCCTAAATGAGCTTTTTTCTCTGTTCCCTCACCACAATCCAGATTCTTTTGGGGAGTTACCAGTACAGTAACCATACCAGTAAGTAATTAATTTATTAAGCTACTGCTTTTCTTAATCTCAGTGTTGATATTTACTGATAAACAGCTACGAACGCACCATGTTCATGTCGTTCCTAAATGAGCTTTTATCTCTCTCTCCTCACCACAAATCAGATTCTTCTGAGGAGTTCCCAGTACATTATCCTTTCCCCTGTGTAATTAGCTTAACAAGCTCCAGCTGTCTTTATTCTCACAAAGTTTATTCCCTGATATACAGCTGCCTACCCACTTCGTAATTGCAGTTCCCAAATGAGCTTTTTCCTCTGTACCCTCACCACAATCCAGATTCTTATGGGGAGTTACCAGTACAGTAACCATACCAGGAAGTACTTAATTTATTAAGCTACTGCTTTTCTTAATCTCAGTGGAGATATTTACTGATAAACAGCTACCTACGCAGCATGTTCATGTCGTTCCTAAATGAGCTTTTATCTCTCTCCCCTCACCACAAATCAGATTCTTCTGAGGAGTTCCCAGTACATTATCCTTTCCCCTGTGTAATTACCTTAACAACTTCCAGCTGTTTTTATTCTCAGAAGGTTTACTCCCTGATATACAGCTGCCTACCCCCTTCATAAGTGCAGGTCCTAAATGAGCTGTTTTCTCTGTTCCCTCACCACAATCCAGATTCTTTTGGGGAGTTACCAGTACAGTAACCATACCAGGAAGTACTTAATTTATTAAGCTACTGCTTTTCTTAATCTCAGTGGAGATATTTACTGATAAACAGCTACCTACGCAGCATGTTCATGTCGTTCCTAAATGAGCTTTTATCTCTCTCCCCTCACCGCAAATCAGATTATTCTGAGGAGCTCCCTGTACATTATCCTTTCCCATGTGTAATTACCTTAACAAGCTCCAGCTGTTTTTATTCTCAGAAGGTTTATTCCCTGATATACAGCTGCCTACCCCCTTCGTAAGTGCAGGTCCTAAATGAGCTTTTTTCTCTGTTCCGTCAGCAAAATTCAGATACTTTTGGGGAGTTACCAGTACAGTAACCATACCAGGAAGTACTTAATTTATTAAGCTACTGCTTTTCTTAATCTCAGTGGAGATATTTACTGATAAACAGCTACCTACGCAGCATGTTCATGTCGTTCCTAAATGAGCTTTTTTCTCTGTTCCCTCAACACAATCATGATTCTTTTGGGGAGTTACCAGTACAGGATCCATACCAGGAAGTACTTAATTTATTAAGATACTGGTTTTCTTAATCTCAGTGGAGATATTTACTGATAAACAGCTACGTATGCAGCATGTTCATGTCGTTCCTAAATGAGCTTTTATCTCTCTCCCATCACCACAAATCAGATTCTTCTGAGGAGTTCCCAGTACATTATCCTTTCCCCTGTGTAATTACCTTAACCAGCTCCAGCTGTTTTTATTCTCAGAAGCGATACTCCCTGATATACAGTTGCCTACCCCCTTCGTAAGTGCAGGTCCTAAATGAGCTTTTTACTCTGTTCCCTCACCACAATCCAGATTCTTTTGGGGAGTTACCAGTACAGTAACCATACCAGGAAGTACTTAATTTATTAAGCTACTGCTTTTCTTAATCTCAGTGGAGATATTTACTGATAAACAGCTACCTATGCAGCATGATCATGTCGTTCCTAAATGAGCTTTTATCTCTCTCCCCTCATCACAAATCAGATTCTTCTGAGGAGTTCCCAGTACATTATCCTTTCCCCTGTGTAATTACCTTAACCAGCTCCAGCTGTTTTTATTCTCAGAAGCGATACTCCCTGATATACAGTTGTCTACCCCCTTCGTAAGTGCAGGTCCTAAATGAGCTTTTACTCTGTTCCCTCACCACAATCCAGATTCTTTTGGGGAGTTACCAGTACAGTAACCATACCAGGAAGTACTTAATTTATTAAGCTACTGCTTTTCTTAATCTCAGTGGAGATATTTACTGATAAACAGCTACCTATGCAGCAGGTTCATGTCGTTCCTAAATGAGCTTTTATCTCTCTCCGCTCACCACAAATCAGATTCTTCTGAGGAGTTCCCAGTACATTATCCTTTCCCCTGTGTAATTACCTTAACCAGCTCCAGCTGTTTTTATTCTCAGAAGCGATACTCCCTGATATACAGTTGCCTACCCCCTTCGTAAGTGCAGGTCCTAAATGAGCTTTTTACTCTGTTCCCTCACCACAATCCAGATTCTTTTGGGGAGTTACCAGTACAGTAACCATACCAGGAAGTACTTAATTTATTAAGCTACTGCTTTTCTTAATCTCAGTGGAGATATTTACTGATAAACAGCTACCTATGCAGCATGATCATGTCGTTCCTAAATGAGCTTTTATCTCTCTCCCCTCATCACAAATCAGATTCTTCTGAGGAGTTCCCAGTACATTATCCTTTCCCCTGTGTAATTACCTTAACAAGCTCAAGCTGTTTTTATTCTCAGGAGGTTTACTCCCTGATATACAAGTGGCTAACGCCTTCGTAAGTGCAGGTCCTAAATGAGCTTCTTTCTCTGTTCCCTCACCACAATCCAGATACTTTTGGGGAGTTACCAGGACAGTAACCATACCAGGAAGTACTTAATTTATTAAGCTACTGCTTATCTTAATCTCAGTGGAGATATTTACTGATAAACAGCTACCTACGCAGCATGTTCATGTCGTTCCTAAATGAGCTTTTTTCTCTGTTCCCTCACCACAGTCCAGATTCTTTTGGGGAGTTACCAGTACAGTATCCATACCAGGAAGTACTTAATTTATTAAGCTACTGCTTTTCTTAATCTCAGTGGAGATATTTACTGATAAACAGCTACGTATGCAGCATGTTCATGTCGTTCCTAAATGAGCTTTTATCTCTCTCCCCTCACCACAAATCAGATTCTTCTGAGGAGTTCCCAGTACATTATCCTTTCCCCTGTGTAATTACCTTAACAAGCTCCAGCTGTTCTTATTCTCAGAAGGTTTACTCACTGATATACAGCTGCCTACCCCCTACGTAAGTGCAGGTCCTAAATGAGCTTTTTTCTCTGTTCCCTCACCACAATCCAGCTTCTTTTGGGGAGTTACCAGTACAGTAACCATACCAGTAAGTACTTAATTTATTAAGCTACTGCTTTTCTTAATCTCAGTGGAGATATTCACTGATAAACAGCTACCTACGCAGCATGTTCATGTCGTTCCTAAATGAGCTTTTATCTCTCTCCCCTCACCACAAATCAGATTCTTCTGAGGAGTTCCCAGTACATTATCCTTTCCCCTGTGTAATTACCTTAACAAGCTCCAGCTGTATTTATTCTCAGAAGGTTTACTCCCTGATATACAGCTGCCTACCCCCTTCGTAAGTGCAGGTCCTAAATGAACTTTTTTCTCTGTTCCCTCACCACAATCCAGGTTCTTTTGGGGAGTTACCAGTACAGTAACCATACCAGGAAGTACTTAATTTATTAAGCTACTGCTTTTCTTAATCTCAGTGGAGATATTTACTGATAAACAGCTAACTACGCAGCATGTTCATGTCGTTCCTAAATGAGCTTTTATCTCTCTCCCCTCACCACAAATCAGATTCTTCTGAGGAGTTCCGAGTACATTATCCTTTCCCCTGTGTAATTACCTTAACAAGCTCCAGCTGTTTTTATTCTCAGAAGGTTTACTCCCTGATATACAGCTGCCTACCCCCTTCGGAAGTGCAGGTCCTAAATGAGCTTTTTTCTCTGTTCCCTCACCACAATCCAGATTCTTTTGGGAAGTTACCAGTACAGTAACCATGCCGAGAAGTACTTAATTGATTAAGCTACTGCTTTTCTTAATCTCAGTTGAGATATTTACTGATAAACAGCTACCTACGCAGCATGTTCATGTCGTTCCTAAATGAGCTTTTTTCTCTGTTCCCTCAACACAATCCAGATTCTTTTGGGGAGTTACCAGTACATTATCCAAACCAGGAAGTACTTAATTTATTAAGCTACTGCTTTTCTTAATCTCAGTGGAGATATTTACTGATAAACAGCTACCTACGCAGCATGTTCATGTCGTTCCTAAATGAGCTTTTATCTCTAACCCCTCATCACAAATCAGATTCTTCTGAGGAGTTCCCAGTACATTATCCTTTCTCCTGTGCAATTACCTTAACAAGCTCCAGCTGTTTTTATTCTCAGAAGGTTTACTCCCTGATATACAGCTGCGTACCCCCTTCATAAGTGCAGGTCCTAAATGAGCTTTTTCCTCTGATCCCTCACCACAATCCAGATTCTTTTGGGGAGTTACCTGTACAGTAACCATACCAGGAAGTACGTAATTTTTTAAGCTACTCCTTTTCTTAATCTCAGTGGAGATATTCACTGATAAACAGCTACCTACGCAGCATGTTCATGTTGTTCCTAAATGAGCTTTTATCTCTCTCCCCTCACCACAAATCAGATTGTTCTGAGGAGTTCCCAGTACATTATCCTTTCCCCTGTGTAATTACCTTAACAAGCTCCAGCTGTTTTTATTCTCAGAAGGTTTACCCCCTGATATACAGCTGCCTACCCCCTTCGTAAGTGCAGGTCCTAAATGAGCTTTTTTCTCTGTTCCCTCACCACAATCCAGATTCTTTTGGGGAGTTACCAGTACAGTAACCATAACAGGAAGTACTTAAATTATTAAGCTACTGCTTTTCTTAATCTCAGTGGAGATATTTACTGATAAACGGCTACCTACGCAGTATGTTCATGACGTTCCTAAATGAGCTTTTTTCTCTGTTCCCTCATCACAATCCAGATTCTTTTGGGGAGTTACCAGTACAGTATACATACCAGGAAGTACTTAATTTATTAAGCTACTGCTTTTCTTAATCTCAGTGGAGATATTTACTGATAAACAGCTACGTATGCAGCATGTTCATTGCGTTCCTAAATGAGCTTTTATCTCTCTCCCCTCAAAACAAATCAGATTCTTCTGAGGAGTTCCCAGTACATTATCCTTTCCCCTGTGTAATTACCTTAACAAGCTCCAGCTGTTTTTATTCTCAGAAGGTTTACTCCCTGACATACAGCTGCCTACCCCCTTCGTAAGTGCAGGTCCTAAATGAGCTTTTTTCTCTCTTCTCTCACCAAAATCCAGATTCTTTTGGGGAGTTACAAGGACAGTAACCATACCAGGAAGTACTTAATTTATTAAGCTACTGCTTTTCTTAATCTCAGTGGAGATATTTACTGATAAACAGCTACCTACGCAGTATGTTCATGACGTTCCTAAATGAGCTTTTTTCTCTGTTCCCTCACCACAATCCAGATTCTTTTGGGGAGTTACCAGTACAGTATACATACCAGGATGTACTTAATTTATTAAGCTACTGCTTTTCTTAATCTCAGTGGAGATATTTACTGATAAACAGCTACGTATGCAGCATGTTCATGTCGTTCCTAAATGAGCTTTTATCTCTCTCCCCTCACCACAAATCAGATTCTGCTGAGGAGTTCCCAGTACATTATCCTTTCCCCTGTGTAATTACCTTAACAAGCTCCAGCTGTTTTTATTCTCAGATGGTTTACTCCCTGATATACAGCTGCCTAACCCCTTCGTTAGTGCAGGTCCTAAATGAGCTTTTTTCTCTGTTCCCTCACCAAAATCCAGGTTCTTTTGGGGAGTTACCAGTACAGTAACCATACCAGGAAGTACTTAATTTATTAAGCTACTGCTTTTCTTAATCTCAGTGGAGATATTCACTGATAAACAGCTACCTACGCAGCATGTTCATGTTGTTCCTAAATGAGCTTTTATCTCTCTCCCCTCACCACAAATCAGATTGTTCTGAGGAGTTCCCAGTACATTATCCTTTCCGCTGTGTAATTCCCTTAACAAGCTCCAGCTGTTTTTATTCTCAGAAGGTTTAATCCCTGATATACAGCTGCCTACCCCCTTCGTAAGTGCAGGTCCTAAATGAGCTTTTTTCTCTGTTCCCTCACCAAAATCCAGATTCTTTTGGGGAGTTACCAGTATAGTAACCATACCAGGAAGTACTTAATTTATTAAGCTACTGCTTTTCATAATCTCAGTGGAGATATTTACTGATAAACAGCTACCTACGCAGTATGTTCATGACGTTCGTAAATGAGCTTTTTTCTCTGTTCCCTCACCACAATCCAGATTCTTTTGGTGAGTTACCAGTACAGTATCCATACCAGGAAGTACTTAATTTATTAAGCTACTGCTTTTCTTAATCTCAGTGGAGATATTTACTAATAAACAGCTACGTATGCAGCATGTTCATGTCGTTCCTAAATGAGCTTTTATCTCTCTCCCCTCACCACAAACCAGATTCTTCTGTGGAGTTCCCAGTACATTATCCTTTCCTCTGTGTAATTACCTTAACAAGCTCCAGCTGTTTTTATTCTCAGAAGGTTTACTCCCTGATATACAGCTGCCTACCCCCTTCGTAAGTGCAGGTCCTAAATGAGCTTTTTTCTCTGTTCCCTCACCACAATCCAGGTTCTTTTGGGGAGTTACCAGTACAGTAACCATACCAGGAAGTACTTAATTTATTAAGCTACTGCTTTTCTTAATCTCAGTGGAGATATTTACTGATAAACACCTAACTACGCAGCATGTTCATGTCGTTCCTAAATGAGCTTTTATCTCTCTCCCCTCACCACAAATCAGATTCTTCTGAGGACTTCCCAGTACATTATCCTTTCCCCTGTGTAATTACCTTAACAAGCTCCAGCTGTTTTTATTCTCAGAAGGTTTACTCCCTGATATACAGCTGCCTACCCCCTTCGTAAGTGCATGTCCTAAATGAATTTTTTCTCTGTTCCCTCAGCAAAATTCAGATTCTTTTGGGGAGTTACCAGTACAGTAACCATACCAGGGAGTACTTAATTTACTAAGCTACTGCTTTTCTTAATCTCAGTGGAGATATTTACTGATAAACAGCTACCTATGCAGCATGTTCATGTCGTTCCTAAATGAGCTTTTTTCTCTGTTCCCTCACTACAATCCAGATTCTTGTGGGGAGTTACCAGTACAGTATCCATACCAGTAAGTACTTTATTTATTAAGCTACTGCTTTTCTTAATCTCAGTGGAGATATTTACTGATAAACAGCTACCTACACAGCATGTTCATGTCGTTCCTAAATGAGCTTTTATCTCTCTCCCCTCACCAACAAATCAGATTCTTCTGAGGAGTTCCCAGTACATTATCCTTTCCCCTGTGTAATTACCTTAACAAGCTCCAGCTGTTTTTATTCTCAGAAGGTTTACTCCCTGATATACAGCTGCCTACCCCCTTCGTAAGTGCAGGTCCTAAATGAGCTTTTTTCTCTGTTCCCTCACCAAAATCCAGATTCTTTTGGGGAATTACCAGTACAGTAACCAATCCAGGAAGTACTTAATTTATAAAGCTACTGCTTTTCTTAATCTCAGTGGAGATATTTACTGATAAACAGCTACCTACGCAGCATGTTCATGTCGTTCCTAAATGAGCTTTTATCTCTCTCCCCTCACCACAAATCAGATTCTTCTAAGGAGTTCCCAGTACATTATCCTTTCCCCTGTGTAATTACCTTAACAAGCTCCAGCTGTTTTTATTCTCAGAAGGTTTACTCCCTGATATACTGCTGCCTACCCCCTTCGTAAGTGCAGGTCCTAAATGAGCTTTTTTCTCTGTTCCCTCACCACAATCCAGATTCTTTTGGGGCGTTACCAGTACAGTAACCATACCAGGAAGTACTTAATTTATTAAGCTACTGCTTTTCTTAATATCAGTGGAGATATTTCATGATAAACAGGTACCTACGCAGCATGTTCATGTCCTTCCTAAATGAGCTTTTATCTCTCTCCCCTCACCACAAATCAGATTCTTCTGAGGAGTTCCCAGTACATTATCCTTTCCCCTGTGTAATTAGATTAACAAGCTCCAGCTGTTTTTATTCTCACAAGGTTTACTCCCTGATATACAGCTGCCTACCCCCTTTGTAATTGCAGTTCCTAAATGAGCTTTTTCCTCTGTTCCCTCACCACAATCCAGATTCTTTTGGGGAGTTACCAGTACAGTAACCATACCAGGAAGTACTTAATTTATTAAGCTACTGATTTTCTTAATCTCAGTGGAGATATTTACTGATAAACAGCTACATATGCAGCATGTTCATGTCGTTCCTAAATGAGCTTTTATCTCTCTCCCCTCACCACGAATCACATTCTTCTGAGGAGTTCCCAGTACATTATCCTTTCTCCTGTGTAATTACCTTAACAAGCTCCAGCTGTTTTTATTCTGAGAAGGTTTACTCCCTGATATACAGCTGCCTACCCCCTTCGTAAGTGCAGGTCCTAAATGAGCTTTTTTCTCTGTTCCCTCACCACAATCCAGATTCTTTTGGGGAGTTACCAGTACAGTAACCATACCAGTAAGTAATTAATTTATTAAGCTACTGCTTTTCTTAATCTCAGTGTTGATATTTACTGATAAACAGCTACGAACGCACCATGTTCATGTCGTTCCTAAATGAGCTTTTATCTCTCTCTCCTCACCACAAATCAGATTCTTCTGAGGAGTTCCCAGTACATTATCCTTTCCCCTGTGTAATTAGCTTAACAAGCTCCAGCTGTTTTTATTCTCACAAAGTTTATTCCCTGATATACAGCTGCCTACCCACTTCGTAATTGCAGTTCCCAAATGAGCTTTTTCCTCTGTACCCTCACCACAATCCAGATTCTTATGGGGAGTTACCAGTACAGTAACCATACCAGGAAGTACTTAATTTATTAAGCTACTGCTTTTCTTAATCTCAGTGGAGATATTTACTGATAAACAGCTACCTACGCAGCATGTTCATGTCGTTCCTAAATGAGCTTTTATCTCTCTCCCCTCACCACAAATCAGATTCTTCTGAGGAGTTCCCAGTACATTATCCTTTCCCCTGTGTAATTACCTTAACAACTTCCAGCTGTTTTTATTCTCAGAAGGTTTACTCCCTGATATACAGCTGCCTACCCCCTTCATAAGTGCAGGTCCTAAATGAGCTGTTTTCTCTGTTCCCTCACCACAATCCAGATTCTTTTGGGGAGTTACCAGTACAGTAACCATACCAGGAAGTACTTAATTTATTAAGCTACTGCTTTTCTTAATCTCAGTGGAGATATTTACTGATAAACAGCTACCTACGCAGCATGTTCATGTCGTTCCTAAATGAGCTTTTATCTCTCTCCCCTCACCGCAAATCAGATTATTCTGAGGAGTTCCCAGTACATTATCCTTTCCCATGTGTAATTACCTTAACAAGCTCCAGCTGTTTTTATTCTCAGAAGGTTTATTCCCTGATATACAGCTGCCTACCCCCTTCGTAAGTGCAGGTCCTAAATGAGCTTTTTTCTCTGTTCCGTCAGCAAAATTCAGATACTTTTGGGGAGTTACCAGTACAGTAACCATACCAGGAAGTACTTAATTTATTAAGCTACTGCTTTTCTTAATCTCAGTGGAGATATTTACTGATAAACAGCTACCTACGCAGCATGTTCATGTCGTTCCTAAATGAGCTTTTTTCTCTGTTCCCTCAACACAATCATGATTCTTTTGGGGAGTTACCAGTACAGGATCCATACCAGGAAGTACTTAATTTATTAAGATACTGGTTTTCTTAATCTCAGTGGAGATATTTACTGATAAACAGCTACGTATGCAGCATGTTCATGTCGTTCCTAAATGAGCTTTTATCTCTCTCCCATCACCACAAATCAGATTCTTCTGAGGAGTTCCCAGTACATTATCCTTTCCCCTGTGTAATTACCTTAACCAGCTCCAGCTGTTTTTATTCTCAGAAGCGATACTCCCTGATATACAGTTGCCTACCCCCTTCGTAAGTGCAGGTCCTAAATGAGCTTTTTACTCTGTTCCCTCACCACAATCCAGATTCTTTTGGGGAGTTACCAGTACAGTAACCATACCAGGAAGTACTTAATTTATTAAGCTACTGCTTTTCTTAATCTCAGTGGAGATATTTACTGATAAACAGCGACCTATGCAGCATGATCATGTCGTTCCTAAATGAGCTTTTATCTCTCTCCCCTCATCACAAATCAGATTCTTCTGAGGAGTTCCCAGTACATTATCCTTTCCCCTGTGTAATTACCTTAACCAGCTCCAGCTGTTTTTATTCTCAGAAGCGATACTCCCTGATATACAGTTGTCTACCCCCTTCGTAAGTGCAGGTCCTAAATGAGCTTTTTACTCTGTTCCCTCACCACAATCCAGATTCTTTTGGGGAGTTACCAGTACAGTAACCATACCAGGAAGTACTTAATTTATTAAGCTACTGCTTTTCTTAATCTCAGTGGAGATATTTACTGATAAACAGCTACCTATGCAGCAGGTTCATGTCGTTCCTAAATGAGCTTTTATCTCTCTCCGCTCACCACAAATCAGATTCTTCTGAGGAGTTCCCAGTACATTATCCTTTCCCCTGTGTAATTACCTTAACCAGCTCCAGCTGTTTTTATTCTCAGAAGCGATACTCCCTGATATACAGTTGCCTACCCCCTTCGTAAGTGCAGGTCCTAAATGAGCTTTTTACTCTGTTCCCTCACCACAATCCAGATTCTTTTGGGGAGTTACCAGTACAGTAACCATACCAGGAAGTACTTAATTTATTAAGCTACTGCTTTTCTTAATCTCAGTGGAGATATTTACTGATAAACAGCTACCTATGCAGCATGATCATGTCGTTCCTAAATGAGCTTTTATCTCTCTCCCCTCATCACAAATCAGATTCTTCTGAGGAGTTCCCAGTACATTATCCTTTCCCCTGTGTAATTACCTTAACAAGCTCAAGCTGTTTTTATTCTCAGGAGGTTTACTCCCTGATATACAAGTGGCTAACGCCTTCGTAAGTGCAGGTCCTAAATGAGCTTCTTTCTCTGTTCCCTCACCACAATCCAGATACTTTTGGGGAGTTACCAGGACAGTAACCATACCAGGAAGTACTTAATTTATTAAGCTACTGCTTATCTTAATCTCAGTGGAGATATTTACTGATAAACAGCTACCTACGCAGCATGTTCATGTCGTTCCTAAATGAGCTTTTTTCTCTGTTCCCTCACCACAGTCCAGATTCTTTTGGGGAGTTACCAGTACAGTATCCATACCAGGAAGTACTTAATTTATTAAGCTACTGCTTTTCTTAATCTCAGTGGAGATATTTACTGATAAACAGCTACGTATGCAGCATGTTCATGTCGTTCCTAAATGAGCTTTTATCTCTCTCCCCTCACCACAAATCAGATTCTTCTGAGGAGTTCCCAGTACATTATCCTTTCCCCTGTGTAATTACCTTAACAAGCTCCAGCTGTTCTTATTCTCAGAAGGTTTACTCACTGATATACAGCTGCCTACCCCCTACGTAAGTGCAGGTCCTAAATGAGCTTTTTTCTCTGTTCCCTCACCACAATCCAGCTTCTTTTGGGGAGTTACCAGTACAGTAACCATACCAGTAAGTACTTAATTTATTAAGCTACTGCTTTTCTTAATCTCAGTGGAGATATTCACTGATAAACAGCTACCTACGCAGCATGTTCATGTCGTTCCTAAATGAGCTTTTATCTCTCTCCCCTCACCACAAATCAGATTCTTCTGAGGAGTTCCCAGTACATTATCCTTTCCCCTGTGTAATTACCTTAACAAGCTCCAGCTGTATTTATTCTCAGAAGGTTTACTCCCTGATATACAGCTGCCTACCCCCTTCGTAAGTGCAGGTCCTAAATGAACTTTTTTCTCTGTTCCCTCACCACAATCCAGGTTCTTTTGGGGAGTTACCAGTACAGTAACCATACCAGGAAGTACTTAATTTATTAAGCTACTGCTTTTCTTAATCTCAGTGGAGATATTTACTGATAAACAGCTAACTACGCAGCATGTTCATGTCGTTCCTAAATGAGCTTTTATCTCTCTCCCCTCACCACAAATCAGATTCTTCTGAGGAGTTCCGAGTACATTATCCTTTCCCCTGTGTAATTACCTTAACAAGCTCCAGCTGTTTTTATTCTCAGAAGGTTTACTCCCTGATATACAGCTGCCTACCCCCTTCGGAAGTGCAGGTCCTAAATGAGCTTTTTTCTCTGTTCCCTCACCACAATCCAGATTCTTTTGGGAAGTTACCAGTACAGTAACCATGCCGAGAAGTACTTAATTTATTAAGCTACTGCTTTTCTTAATCTCAGTTGAGATATTTACTGATAAACAGCTACCTACGCAGCATGTTCATGTCGTTCCTAAATGAGCTTTTTTCTCTGTTCCCTCAACACAATCCAGATTCTTTTGGGGAGTTACCAGTACATTATCCAAACCAGGAAGTACTTAATTTATTAAGCTACTGCTTTTCTTAATCTCAGTGGAGATATTTACTGATAAACAGCTACCTACGCAGCATGTTCATGTCGTTCCTAAATGAGCTTTTATCTCTAACCCCTCATCACAAATCAGATTCTTGTGAGGAGTTCCCAGTACATTATCCTTTCTCCTGTGCAATTACCTTAACAAGCTCCAGCTGTTTTTATTCTCAGAAGGTTTACTCCCTGATATACAGCTGCGTACCCCCTTCATAAGTGCAGGTCCTAAATGAGCTTTTTCCTCTGATCCCTCACCACAATCCAGATTCTTTTGGGGAGTTACCTGTACAGTAACCATACCAGGAAGTACGTAATTTTTTAAGCTACTCCTTTTCTTAATCTCAGTGGAGATATTCACTGATAAACAGCTACCTACGCAGCATGTTCATGTTGTTCCTAAATGAGCTTTTATCTCGCTCCCCTCACCACAAATCAGATTGTTCTGAGGAGTTCCCAGTACATTATCCTTTCCCCTGTGTAATTACCTTAACAAGCTCCAGCTGTTTTTATTCTCAGAAGGTTTACCCCCTGATATACAGCTGCCTACCCCCTTCGTAAGTGCAGGTCCTAAATGAGCTTTTTTCTCTGTTCCCTCACCACAATCCAGATTCTTTTGGGGAGTTACCAGTACAGTAACCATAACAGGAAGTACTTAAATTATTAAGCTACTGCTTTTCTTAATCTCAGTGGAGATATTTACTGATAAACGGCTACCTACGCAGTATGTTCATGACGTTCCTAAATGAGCTTTTTTCTCTGTTCCCTCATCACAATCCAGATTCTTTTGGGGAGTTACCAGTACAGTATACATACCAGGAAGTACTTAATTTATTAAGCTACTGCTTTTCTTAATCTCAGTGGAGATATTTACTGATAAACAGCTACGTATGCAGCATGTTCATTGCGTTCCTAAATGAGCTTTTATCTCTCTCCCCTCAAAACAAATCAGATTCTTCTGAGGAGTTCCCAGTACATTATCCTTTCCCCTGTGTAATTACCTTAACAAGCTCCAGCTGTTTTTATTCTCAGAAGGTTTACTCCCTGACATACAGCTGCCTACCCCCTTCGTAAGTGCAGGTCCTAAATGAGCTTTTTTCTCTCTTCTCTCACCAAAATCCAGATTCTTTTGGGGAGTTACAAGGACAGTAACCATACCAGGAAGTACTTAATTTATTAAGCTACTGCTTTTCTTAATCTCAGTGGAGATATTTACTGATAAACAGCTACCTACGCAGTATGTTCATGACGTTCCTAAATGAGCTTTTTTCTCTGTTCCCTCACCACAATCCAGATTCTTTTGGGGAGTTACCAGTACAGTATACATACCAGGATGTACTTAATTTATTAAGCTACTGCTTTTCTTAATCTCAGTGGAGATATTTACTGATAAACAGCTACGTATGCAGCATGTTCATGTCGTTCCTAAATGAGCTTTTATCTCTCTCCCCTCACCACAAATCAGATTCTGCTGAGGAGTTCCCAGTACATTATCCTTTCCCCTGTGTAATTACCTTAACAAGCTCCAGCTGTTTTTATTCTCAGATGGTTTACTCCCTGATATACAGCTGCCTAACCCCTTCGTTAGTGCAGGTCCTAAATGAGCTTTTTTCTCTGTTCCCTCACCAAAATCCAGGTTCTTTTGGGGAGTTACCAGTACAGTAACCATACCAGGAAGTACTTAATTTATTAAGCTACTGCTTTTCTTAATCTCAGTGGAGATATTCACTGATAAACAGCTACCTACGCAGCATGTTCATGTTGTTCCTAAATGAGCTTTTATCTCTCTCCCCTCACCACAAATCAGATTGTTCTGAGGAGTTCCCAGTACATTATCCTTTCCGCTGTGTAATTCCCTTAACAAGCTCCAGCTGTTTTTATTCTCAGAAGGTTTAATCCCTGATATACAGCTGCCTACCCCCTTCGTAAGTGCGGTCCTAAATGAGCTTTTTTCTCTGTTCCCTCACCAAAATCCAGATTCTTTTGGGGAGTTACCAGTACAGTAACCATACCAGGAAGTACTTAATTTATTAAGCTACTGCTTTTCATAATCTCAGTGGAGATATTTACTGATAAACAGCTACCTACGCAGTATGTTCATGACGTTCGTAAATGAGCTTTTTTCTCTGTTCCCTCACCACAATCCAGATTCTTTTGGTGAGTTACCAGTACAGTATCCATACCAGGAAGTACTTAATTTATTAAGCTACTGCTTTTCTAATCTCAGTGGAGATATTTACTAATAAACAGCTACGTATGCAGCATGTTCATGTCGTTCCTAAATGAGCTTTTATCTCTCTCCCCTCACCACAAACCAGATTCTTCTGTGGAGTTCCAGTACATTATCCTTTCCTCTGTGTAATTACCTTAACAAGCTCCAGCTGTTTTTATTCTCAGAAGGTTTACTCCCTGATATACAGCTGCCTACCCCCTTCGTAAGTGCAGGTCCTAAATGAGCTTTTTTCTCTGTTCCCTCACCACAATCCAGGTTCTTTTGGGGAGTTACCAGTACAGTAACCATACCAGGAAGTACTTAATTTATTAAGCTACTGCTTTTCTTAATCTCAGTGGAGATATTTACTGATAAACACCTAACTACGCAGCATGTTCATGTCGTTCCTAAATGAGCTTTTATCTCTCTCCCCTCACCACAAATCAGATTCTTCTGAGGACTTCCCAGTACATTATCCTTTCCCCTGTGTAATTACCTTAACAAGCTCCAGCTGTTTTTATTCTCAGAAGGTTTACTCCCTGATATACAGCTGCCTACCCCCTTCGTAAGTGCATGACCTAAATGAATTTTTTCTCTGTTCCCTCAGCAAAATTCAGATTCTTTTGGGGTGTTACCAGTACAGTAACCATACCAGGGAGTACTTAATTTACTAAGCTACTGCTTTTCTTAATCTCAGTGGAGATATTTACTGATAAACAGCTACCTATGCAGCATGTTCATGTCGTTCCTAATGAGCTTTTTTCTCTGTTCCCTCACTACAATCAGATTCTTGTGGGGAGTTACCAGTACAGTATCCATACCAGTAAGTACTTTATTTATTAAGCTACTGCTTTTCTTAATCTCAGTGGAGATATTTACTGATAAACAGCTACCTACACAGCATGTTCATGTCGTTCCTAAATGAGCTTTTATCTCTCTCCCCTCACCAACAATCAGATTCTTCTGAGGAGTTCCCAGTACATTATCCTTTCCCCTGTGTAATTACCTTAACAAGCTCCAGCTGTTTTTATTCTCAGAAGGTTTACTCCCTGATATACAGCTGCCTACCCCCTTCGTAAGTGCAGGTCCTAAATGAGCTTTTTTCTCTGTTCCCTCACCAAAATCCAGATTCTTTTGGGGAATTACCAGTACAGTAACCAATCCAGGAAGTACTTAATTTATAAAGCTACTGCTTTTCTTAATCTCAGTGGAGATATTACTGATAAACAGCTACCTACGCAGCATGTTCATGTCGTTCCTAAATGAGCTTTTATCTCTCTCCCCTCACCACAAATCAGATTCTTCTAAGGAGTTCCCAGTACATTATCCTTTCCCCTGTGTAATTACCTTAACAAGCTCCAGCTGTTTTTATTCTCAGAAGGTTTACTCCCTGATATACTGCTGCCTACCCCCTTCGTAAGTGCAGGTCCTAAATGAGCTTTTTTCTCTGTTCCCTCACCACAATCCAGATTCTTTTGGGGCGTTACCAGTACAGTAACCATACCAGGAAGTACTTAATTTATTAAGCTACTGCTTTTCTTAATCTCAGTGGAGATATTTCATGATAAACAGGTACCTACGCAGCATGTTCATGTCCTTCCTAAATGAGCTTTTATCTCTCTCCCCTCACCACAAATCAGATTCTTCTGAGGAGTTCCCAGTACATTATCCTTTCCCCTGTGTAATTAGATTAACAAGCTCCAGCTGTTTTTATTCTCACAAGGTTTACTCCCTGATATACA
Organism: Perognathus longimembris pacificus; assembly: GCF_023159225.1. Taxonomy (NCBI): domain Eukaryota; kingdom Metazoa; phylum Chordata; class Mammalia; order Rodentia; family Heteromyidae; genus Perognathus; species Perognathus longimembris. The sequence goes on along the minus strand of NW_025962102.1, from coordinate 2,552 downwards.
GCTGCCTACCCCCTTTGTAATTGCAGTTCCTAAATGAGCTTTTTCCTCTGTTCCCTCACCACAATCCAGATTCTTTTGGGGAGTTACCAGTACAGTAACCATACCAGGAAGTACTTAATTTATTAAGCTACTGATTTTCTTAATCTCAGTGGAGATATTTACTGATAAACAGCTACATATGCAGCATGTTCATGTCGTTCCTAAATGAGCTTTTATCTCTCTCCCCTCACCACGAATCACATTCTTCTGAGGAGTTCCCAGTACATTATCCTTTCTCCTGTGTAATTACCTTAACAAGCTCCAGCTGTTTTTATTCTGAGAAGGTTTACTCCCTGATATACAGCTGCCTACCCCCTTCGTAAGTGCAGGTCCTAAATGAGCTTTTTTCTCTGTTCCCTCACCACAATCCAGATTCTTTGGGGAGTTACCAGTACAGTAACCATACCAGTAAGTAATTAATTTATTAAGCTACTGCTTTTCTTAATCTCAGTGTTGATATTTACTGATAAACAGCTACGAACGCACCATGTTCATGTCGTTCCTAAATGAGCTTTTATCTCTCTCTCCTCACCACAAATCAGATTCTTCTGAGGAGTTCCCAGTACATTATCCTTTCCCCTGTGTAATTAGCTTAACAAGCTCCAGCTGTTTTTATTCTCAGAAGGTTTACTCCCTGATATACAGCTGCCTACCCCCTTCGTAAGTGCAGGTCCTAAATGAGCTTTTTTCTCTGTTCCCTCACCAGAATCCAGATTCTTTTGGGGAGTTACCAGTACAGTATCCATAGCAGGAAGTACATAATTTATTAAGCTACTGCTTTTATAATCTCAGTGGATATATTTACTGATAAACAGCTATGTATGCAGCATGTTCATGTCGTTCCTAAATGATCTTTTATCTCTCTCCCCTCACCACAAATCAGATTCTTCTGAGGAGTTCCCAGTACATTATCCTTTCCCCTGTGTAATTACCTTAACAAGCTCAAGCTATTTTTATTCTCAGAAGGTTTACTCCCTGATATACAGCTGACTACCGCGTTCCTAAGTGCAGGTCCTAAATGAGCTTTTTTCTCTGTTCCCTCACCACAATCCAGATTCTTTTGGGGAGTTACCAGTACAGTAAACATACCAGGAAGTACTTAATTTATTAAGCTACTGCTTTTCTTAATCTCAGTGGAGATATTTACTGATAAACAGCTACCTACGCAGCATGTTCATGTCGTTCCTAAATGAGATTTTATCTCTCTCCTCTCACCACAAATCAGATTCTTCTGAGGAGTTCCCAGTACATTATCCTTTCCCCTGTGTAATTACCTTAACAAGCTCCAGCTGTTTTTATCTCAGAAGGTTTACTCCCTGATATACAACTGCCTACCCCTTCATAAGTGCATGTCCTAAATGACCTTATTTCTCTGTTCCCCACCACAATCCAGATTCTTTTTCAGAGTTACCAATACAGTAACCATACCAGGAAGTACTTAATTTATTAAGCTACTGCTTTTCTTAATCTCAATGGAGATATTTACTGATAAACAGCTACCTACGCAGCATGTCATGTCGTTCCTAAATGAGCTTTTATCTCTCTCCCCTCACCACAATCCAGATTCTTTTGTGGAGTTACCAGTACAGTATCCATAGTAGGAAGTACTTAATTTATTAAGCTACTGCTTTTCTTAATCTCAGTGGAGATATTTACTGATAAACTGCTATGTAGGCAGCATGTACATGTCTTTCCTAAATGAGCTTTTATCTCTCTCCCCTCACCACAAATCAGATTCTTCTGAGGAGTTCCGAATACATTATCCTTTCCCCTGTCTAATTACCTTAACAAGCTCCAGCTGTTTTATTCTCAGAAGGTTTACTCCCTGATATACAGCTGCCTAGCCCGTTCCTAAGTGCAGGTCCTAAATGAGCTTTTTTCTCTGTTCCCTCACCACAATCCAGATTCTTTTGAGGAGTTACCAGTATAGTAAACATAACAGGAAGTACTTAATTTATTAAGCTACTGCTTTTCTTAATCTCAGTGGAGATATTTACTGATAAACAGCTACCTACGCAGCATGTTCATGTCGTTCCTAAATGAACTTGTATCTCTCTCCCCTCACCACAAATCAGATTCTTCTGAGGAGTTCCCAGTACATTATCCTTTCCCTGTGTAATTACCTTAACAAGCTCCAGCTGTTTTTATTCTCAGAAGGTTTACTCCCTGATATACAACTGTCTACCCCCTTCGTAAGTGCATGTCCTAAATGAGCTTATTCTCTGTTCCCCACCACAATCCAGATTCTTTTTCAGAGTTTCCAGTACAGTAACCATACCAGGAAGTACTTAATTTATTAAGCTACTGCTTTTCTTAATCTCAGTGGAGATATTTACTTATAAACAGCTACCTATGCAGCATGTTCATGTCGTTCCTAAATGAGCTTTTATATCTCTCCCCTCACCACAAATCAGATTCTTCTGAGGAGTTCCTAGTACATTATTTTTTCCCCTGTGTAATTACCTTAACAAGCTCCAGCTGTTTTTATTCTAAATTTTTTTTATTTTATTACT
>NW_025962101.1:0-28830 GCF_023159225.1 Perognathus longimembris pacificus | reverse complement strand
GAGAAAAAAGCTCATTTAGGACATGCACTTACGAAGGGGATAGGAAGCTGTATATCAGGGAGTATCCCTTCTGAGAATAAAAGCAGCTGGAGCTTGTTAAGGTAATTACACAAGGGAAAGGATAATGTACTGGGAACTCCTCAGAAGAATCTGATTTGTGGTGAGGGGAGAGAGATAAAAGTTCATTACGAACGACATGAACATGCTGCATAGGTAGCTGTTTATCAGTAAATATCTCCACTGAGATTAAGAAAAGCAGTAGCTTAATAAATTAAGTACTTCCTCGTATGGTTACTGTTACTGGTAACTCCCAAAAGAACATGGATTGTGGTGAGGGAACAGAGAAAAAAGCTCATTTAAGACCTGCACTTACCAAGGGGTAGACAGCTGTATATCAGGGAGTATCCCTTCTGAGCATAAAAACAACTGGAACATGTTAAGGTAATTACACAGTGGAAAGGATAATGTACTGGGATCTCCTCAGAAGAATCTGATTTGTGGTAAGGGGAGAGAGATAAAATCTCATTAGGAACGACATGAAAATGCTGCATAGGTAGCTGTTTATCAGTAAATAACTCACTGAGATTAAGAAAAGCAGTAGGTTATAAATTAAGTACTTAAGTACTTCCTGGTATGGTAACTGTACTGGTAACTCCCCAAAAGAATCTGGATTGTTTTGAAGTACATAGAAAAAAGCTCATTTAGGACCTGCACCTTACGAAGGGGGTAGGCAGTTGTATATCAGGGAGTATCCCTTCTGAGAATAAAAAACAGCTGGAACTTGTTAAGGTAATTACACAAGAGAAAGGATAATGTACTGGAACTCCTCAGAAGAATCTGATTTGTGGTAAGGGGAGAGAGATAAAAGCTCATTTAGGAACGACATGAACATGCTGTGTAGGTAGCTGTTTACCAGAAAATATCTCCACTGAGATTAAGAAAAAGCAGTAGCTTAATAAATTAAGTACTTCCTGGTATGGTTACTGTACTGATAACTCCCCAAAGAATCTGGATTGTGGTGAGGGAACAGAGAAAAAAACTCATTTAGGACCTGCACTTACGAAGGGGGTAGGCAGCTGTATATCAGGGAGTAAAACCTTCTGAGGATAACTCCACACAGAATCTGATTAGTGGATAGGAGAGAGAGATAAAAGCTCATTTAGGAACGACATGAACATGCTGCATAGGTAGTTGTTTATCAGTAAATATCTCCACTGAGATTAAGAAAAGCAGTAGCTTAATAAATTCAGTACTTACTGGTATGGTTACTGTACTGGTAACCTCCCCAAAGAATCTGGATTGTGGTGAGGGAACAGAGAAAAAAGCTCATTTACGACCTGCACTTACGAGGGGGTAGGGAGCTGTATATCAGGGAGTAAACCTTCTGAGAATAAAAACAGCTGGAGCTTGTTAAGGTAATTACACATGGGAAAGGATAATGTACTGGGAACTCCTCAGAAGAAACGGATTTGTGGTGAGGGGAGAGAGATCAAAGCTCATTTAGGAACGACATGAACATGCTGCCGTAGGTAGCTGCATTTATCAGTAAATATCTCCACTGAGATTAAGAAAAGCAGTAGCTTAATAAATTAAGTACTTCCTGGTATGGTTACTGTACCTGGTAACTCCCCAAAAGAATCTGAATTGTGGTGAGTGAACAGAGAAAAAAGCTCATTTAGGACCTGCACTTACGAAGGGGGTAGGCAGCTGTATATCAGGGAGTAAACCTTCTGAGAATAAAAAGAGCTGGAGCTTGTTAAGGTAATTACACAGGTGAAAGGATAAATGTACTGGGAACTCCTCAGAAGAATTTGATTTGTGGTGCAGGGGAGAGAGATAAAAGCTCATTTAGGAACGACATGAAAATGCTGCATAGGTAGCTGTTTATTAGTAAATATCTCCACTGAGATTAAGAAAAGCAGTAGATTAATACATTAAGTACTTCCCGGTATGGTTACTGTACTGGTAACTCCCAAAAGAATCTGGATTGTGGTGAGGGAACAGAGAAAAAAGCTCATTTAGGACCTGCACTTACGAAGGGGGTAGGCAGCTGTATATCAGGGAGTAAACCTTCTGAGAATAAAAACAGCTGGAGCTTGTTAAGTTTATTACAGAGGGAAAAGGATAATGTACTGGGAACTCCTCAGAAGAATCTGATTTGTGGTGAGGGGAGAGAGATAAAAGCTCATTTAGGAACGATATGAACATGCTGCATAGGTAGTTGTTTATCAGTAAATATCTACACTGACATTAAGAAAAGCAGTAGCTTAATAAATTCAGTACTTACTGGTATGGTTACTGTACTGGTAACTCCCCAAAAGAATCTGGATTGTGGTGAGGGTACATAGAAAAAAGCTCATTTAGGACCTGCACTTACGAAGGGGGTAGGCAGTTGTATTTCAGGGAGTATCCCTTCTGAGAATAAAAACAGCTGGAGCTTGTTAAGGTAATTACACAGGGGAAAGGATAATGTACTGGGAACTCCTCAGAAGAATCTAATTTGTGGTAAGGGGAGAGAGATAAAAGCTCATTTAGGAACGAAATGAAAATGTTGCATAGGTTTCTGTTTATCAGTAAATATCTCCACTGAGATTAAGAAAAGCAGTAGCTTAATAAATTAAGTACTTCCTGGTATGGATACTGTACTGGTAACTCCCCAAATGAATCTGGATTGTGGTGAGGGAACAGAGAAAAAAGCTCATTTAGGACCTGCACTTACGAAGGGGGTAGGCAGCTGTATATCAGGGAGTAAACCTTCTGAGGATAAAAACAGATGGAGCTTGTTAAGGTAATTACACAGGGGAAAGGATAATTTACTGGGAACTCCTCAGAAGAGTCGGATTTGTGGTGAGGGGAGAGAGATAAAAGCTCATTTAGGAACGACATGAACATGCTGCGTAGGTAGCTGTTTATCAGTAAATATCTCCACTGAGATTAAGAAAAGCAGTAGGTTAATAAATTAAGTACTTAAGTACTTCCTGGTATGTTTACTGTACTGGTAACTCCCCAAAAGAATCTGGATTGTGGTGAGGGTACATAGAAAAAAGCTCATTTAGGACCTGCACTTACGAAGGGGGTAGGCAGTTGTATATCAGGGAGTATCCCTTCTGAGAATAAAAACAACTGGAACTTGTTAAGGTAATTACACAGGGGAAAGGATAATGTACTGGGAACTCCTCAGAAGAATCTGATTTGTGGTAAGGGGAGAGAGATAAAAGCTCATTTAGGAACGAAATGAAAATGCTGCATAGGTTTCTGTTTATCAGTAAATATCTCCACTGAGATTAAGAAAAGCAGTAGCTTAATAAATTAATTAGTTCCTGGTATGGTTACTGTACTGGTAACTCCCCAAAAGAATCTGGATTGTGGTGAGAGAACAGAGAAAAAAGCTCATTTAGGACCTGCACTTACGAAGGGGGTAGGCAGCTGTATATCAGGGAGTAAAACTTCTGAGAATAAAAACAGCTGGAGCTTGTTAAGGTAATTACACAGGGGAAAGGATAATGTCCTGGGAACTCGTCAGAAGAATCTGATTTGTGGTGATGGGAGAGAGATAAAAGCTCATTTAGGAACGACATGAACATGCTGCGTAGGTAGCTGTTTATCATTAAATATCTCCACTGAGATTAAGAAAAGCAGTAGCTTAATAAATTAAGTACTTCCTGGTATGGTTATTGTACTGGTAACTCCCCAAAAGAATCTGGATTGTGGTGAGGGAACAGAGAAAAAAGCTCATTTTGGACCTGCACTTACGAAGGGGGTTGGCTGCTGTATATCAGGGAGTATCCCTTCTTAGAATAAAACCAGCTGGAGCTTGTTATGGTAATTACACAGGGGAAAGGATAATGTACTGGGAACTCCTCAGAAGAATCTGATTTGTGGTGAGGGGAGAGAGATAAAAGCTCATTTAGGAACGACATGAAAATGCTGCATAGGTAGCTGTTTATCAGTAAATATCTCCACTGAGATTAAGAAAAGCAGTAGCTTAATAAATTAAGTACTTCCTGGTATGGTTATTGTACTGGTAACTCCCCAAAAGAATCTGGACTGTGGTGAGGGAACAGAGAAAAAAGCTCATTTCGGACCTGCACTTACGAACGGGGAAGGCAGCTGTATATCAGGGAGTAAACCTTCCGAGAAAAAAAAACAGCTGGAGCTTGTTAAGTTAATTACACAGGGGAAAGGATAATGTACTGGGAACTCCTCAGAAGAAACTGATTTGTGGTGAGGGGAGAGAGACAAAAGCTCATTTAGGAACGACCTGAACATGCTGCATAGGTAATTGTTTATCAGTAAATATCTCCACTGAGATTAAGAAAAGCAGTAGCTTAATAAATTAAGTACATCCTGGTATGGTTACTTTACTGGTAACTCCCCAATGAATCTGGATTGTGGTGAGGGAACAGAGAAAATAGCTCATTTAGGACCTGCACTTACGAAGGGGGTAGGCAGCTTTATATCAGGGGGTAAACATTCTGCGAATAAAAACAGCTGGAACTTGTTAAGGTAATTACACAGTGGAAAGGATAATGTACTGGGAACTCCTCAGAAGAATCTGATTTGTGGTAAGGGAAGAGAGATAAAAGCTCATTTAGGAAGGACATGAACATGCTGCATAGGTAGCTGTTTATCAGTAAATATCTCCACTGAGATTAAGAAAAGCAGTAGCTTAATAAATTAAGTACTTCCTGGTATGGTTACAGTACTAGTAACTCCCCAAAAGAATCTGGATTGTGGTGAGGGAACAGAGAAAAAAGCTCATTTAGGACCTGCACTTTCGAAGGGGGTCGGCAGCTGTATATCAGGGAGTAAACCTTCTGAGAATAAAAACAGCTGGAGCTTGTTAAGGTAATTACACAGGGGAAAGGATAATATACTGGGAACTAATCAGAAGAATCTGATTTGTGGTGAGGGCCGAGAGATAATAGCTCATTTATTAACGACATGAACATGCTGCGTTTGTAGCTGTTTATCAGTAAATATCTCTACTGAGATTAAGAAAAGCAGTAGCTTAATAAATTAAGTACTTCCTGGTATGGTTACTGTACTGGTAACTCCCCAAAAGAATCTGGATTGTGGTGAGGGAACAGAGAAAAAACCTCATTTAGGACCTGCACTTACGAAGGGGGTTGGCAGCAGTATATCAGGGAGTATCCCTTCTGAGAATAAAACCAGCTGGAGCTTGTTAAGGTAATTACACAGGGGAAAGGATAATGTACTGGGAACTCCTCAGAAGAATCTGATTTGTGGTGAGGTGAGAGAGATAAAAGCTCATTTAGGAACGACATGAAAATGCTGCATAGGTACCTGTTTATAAGTAAATATCTCCACTGACATTAAGAAAAGCAGTAGCTTAATAAATTAAGTACTTCCTGGTATGGTTACTGTACTGGTAACTCCCCAAAAGAATCTGGATTGTGGTGAGGGAACAGAGAAAGAAGCTCATTTAGTACCTGCACTTACGAAGGGGGTAGTCAGTTGTACATCAGGGAGTATCCCTTCTGAGAATAAAAACAGCTGGAGCTGTTTAAGGTAATTACACAGGGGAAAGGATAATGTACTGGGAACTCCTCAGAAGAATCTGATTTGTGGTGAGGGGAGAGAGATAAAAGCTCATTTAGGAACGACATGAACATGCGGCGTAGGTAGCAGTTTATCAGTAAATATCTCCAGTGAGATTAAGAAAAGCAGTAGCTTAATAAATTAAGTAATTCCTGGTATGGTTGTTGTACTGGTCACTCCCCAAAAGAATCTGGATTGTGGTGAGGGAACAGAGAAAAAAGCTCATTTAGGACCTGCACTTACGAAGGGGGTAGTCAGTTGTATATCAGGGAGTATCCCTTCTGAGAATAAAAACAGCTGGAGATTGTTAAGGTAATTACACAGGGGAAAGCATAATGTACTGGGAACTCCTCAGAAGCATCTGATTTGTGGTGAGGGGAGAGAGATAAAAGCTCATTTAGGAACGACATGAACATGCGGCGTAGGTAGCTGTTTATCAGTAAATATCTCCACTGAGATTAAGAAAAGCAGTAGCTTAATAAATTAAGTAATTCCTGGTATGGTTATTGTACTGGTCACTCCCCAAAAGAATCTGGATTGTGGTGAGGGAACAGAGAAAAAAGCTCATTTAGGACCTGCACTTACGAAGGGGGTAGGCAGCTGTATATCAGGGAGTAAACCTTCTGAGAATAAAAACAGCTGGAGCTTGTTAAGGTAATTACACAGGGGAATGGATAATGTACTTTGAACTCCTCAGAAGAATCTGATTTGTGGTGAGGGGAGAGAGATAAAAGCTCATTTGGGAACGATATGAACATGCTGCGTAGGTAGCTGTTTATCAGTAAATATCTCCACTGAGATTAAGAAAAGCAGTAGCTTAATAAATTAAGTACTTCCTGTTACGGTCACTGTACTTTATAACTCCCCAAACGAAACTGGATTGTGGCGAGGGAACAGAGAAAAAAGCTCATTTAGGACCTGCATTTACGAAGGGGGTAGGCAGCTGTATATCAGGGAGTATCCCTTCTGAGAATAAAAACAGCTGGAGCTTGTTAAGGTAATTACACAGGGGAAAGGATAATGTACTGGGAACTCCTCAGAAGAATCTGATTTGTGGTGAGGGGAGAGAGATAAAAGCTAATTTAGGAACGACATGAACATGCTGCGTAGGTAGCTGTTTATCAGTAAATATCTCCACTGAGATTAAGTAAAGCAGTAGCTTAATATATTAAGTACTTCCTGGTATGGTTATTGTACTGGTAACTCCCCAAAAGAATCTGGACTGTGGTGAGGGAACAGAGAAAAAAGCTCATTTCGGACCTGCACTTACGAACGGGGTACGCAGCTGTATATCAGGGAGTAAACCTTCCGAGAAAAAAAAAACAGCTGGAGCTTGTTAAGTTAATTACACAGGGGAAAGGATAATGTACTGGGAACTCCTCAGAAGAAACTGATTTGTGGTGAGGGGAGAGAGACAAAAGCTCATTTAGGAACGACCTGAACATGCTGCATAGGTAATTGTTTATCAGTAAATATCTCCACTGAGATTAAGAAAAGCAGTAGCTTAATAAATTAAGTACATCCTGGTATGGTTACTTTACTGGTAACTCCCCAATGAATCTGGATTGTGGTGAGGGAACAGAGAAAATAGCTCATTTAGGACCTGCACTTACGAAGGGGGTAGGCAGCTTTATATCAGGGGGTAAACATTCTGCGAATAAAAACAGCTGGAACTTGTTAAGGTAATTACACAGTGGAAAGGATAATGTACTGGGAACTCCTCAGAAGAATTTGATTTGTGGTAAGGGAAGAGAGATAAAAGCTCATTTAGGAAGGACATGAACATGCTGCATAGGTAGCTGTTTATCAGTAAATATCTCCACTGAGATTAAGAAAAGCAGTAGCTTAATAAATTAAGTACTTCCTGGTATGGTTACAGTACTAGTAACTCCCCAAAAGAATCTGGATTGTGGTGAGGGAACAGAGAAAAAAGCTCATTTAGGACCTGCACTTTCGAAGGGGGTCGGCAGCAGTATATCAGGGAGTAAACCTTCTGAGAATAAAAACAGCTGGAGCTTGTTAAGGTAATTACACAGGGGAAAGGATAATGTACTGGGAACTAATCAGAAGAATCTGATTTGTGGTGAGGGCCGAGAGATAATAGCTCATTTATTAACGACATGAACATGCTGCGTTTGTAGCTGTTTATCAGTAAATATCTCTACTGAGATTAAGAAAAGCAGTAGCTTAATAAATTAAGTACTTCCTGGTATGGTTACTGTACTGGTAACTCCCCAAAAGAATCTGGATTGTGGTGAGGGAACAGAGAAAAAAGCTCATTTAGGACCTGCACTTACGAAGGGGGTTGGCAGCTGTATATCAGGGAGTATCCCTTCTGAGAATAAAACCAGCTGGAGCTTGTTAAGGTAATTACACAGGGGAAAGGATAATGTACTGGGAACTCCTCAGAAGAATCTGATTTGTGGTGACGTGAGAGAGATAAAAGCTCATTTAGGAACGACATGAAAATGCTGCATAGGTACCTGTTTATAAGTAAATATCTCCATTGACATTAAGAAAAGCAGTAGCTTAATAAATTAAGTACTTCCTGGTATGGTTACTGTACTGGTAACTCCCCAAAAGAATCTGGATTGTGGTGAGGGAACAGAGAAAGAAGCTCATTTAGTACCTGCACTTACGAAGGGGGTAGTCAGTTGTACATCAGGGAGTATCCCTTCTGAGAATAAAAACAGCTGGAGCTGTTTAAGGTAATTACACAGGGGAAAGGATAATGTACTGGGAACTCCTCAGAAGAATCTGATTTGTGGTGAGGGGAGAGAGATAAAAGCTCATTTAGGAACGACATGAACATGCGGCGTAGGTAGCAGTTTATCAGTAAATATCTCCATTGAGATTAAGAAAAGCAGTAGCTTAATAAATTAAGTAATTCCTGGTATGGTTGTTGTACTGGTCACTCCCCAAAAGAATCTGGATTGTGGTGAGGGAACAGAGAAAAAAGCTCATTTAGGACCTGCACTTACGAAGGGTGTAGTCAGTTGTATATCAGGGAGTATCCCTTCTGAGAATAAAAACAGCTGGAGATTGTTAAGGTAATTACACAGGGGAAAGCATAATGTACTGGGAACTCCTCAGAAGCATCTGATTTGTGGTGAGGGGAGAGAGATAAAAGCTCATTTAGGAACGACATGAACATGCGGCGTAGGTAGCTGTTTATCAGTAAATATCTCCACTGAGATTAAGAAAAGCAGTAGCTTAATAAATTAAGTAATTCCTGGTATGGTTATTGTACTGGTCACTCCCCAAAAGAATCTGGATTGTGGTGAGGGAACAGAGAAAAAAGCTCATTTAGGACCTGCACTTACGAAGGGGGTAGGCAGCTGTATATCAGGGAGTAAACCTTCTGAGAAGAAAAACAGCTGGAGCTTGTTAAGGTAATTACACAGGGGAATGGATAATGTACTTTGAACTCCTCAGAAGAATCTGATTTGTGGTGAGGGGAGAGAGATAAAAGCTCATTTGGGAACGATATGAACATGCTGCGTAGGTAGCTGTTTATCAGTAAATATCTCCACTGAGATTAAGAAAGGCAGTAGCTTAATAAATTAAGTACTTCCTGTTACGGTCACTGTACTTTATAACTCCCCAAACGAAACTGGATTTTGGCGAGGGAACAGAGAAAAAAGCTCATTTAGGACCTGCACTTACGAAGGGGGTAGGCAGCTGTATATCAGGGAGTATCCCTTCTGAGAATAAAAACAGCTGGAGCTTGTTAAGGTAATTACACAGGGGAAAGGATAGTGTACTGGGAACTCCTCAGAAGAATCTGATTTGTGGTGAGGGGAGAGAGATAAAAGCTAATTTAGGAACGACATGAACATGCTGCGTAGGTAGCTGTTTATCAGTAAATATCTCCACTGAGATTAAGTAAAGCAGTAGCTTAATATATTAAGTACTTCCTGGTATGGTTACTGTCCTGGTAACTCCCCAAAAGAATCTGGATTGTGGTGAGGGAACAGAGAAAAAAAGCTCATTTAGGACCTGCACTTACGAAGGGGGTAGGCAGCTGTATATCAGGGAGTATCCCTTCTGAGAATAAAAACAGCTGGAGCTTGTTAATGTAATTACACAAGGTAAAGGATAATGTACTGGGAACTCCTCAGAAGAATCTGATTTGGGGTGAGGGGAGAGAGATAAAAGCACATTTAGGAACGACATGAACATGCTGCGTAGGTAGCGGTTTATCAGTAAATATCTCCACTGAGATTAAGAAAAGCAGTAGCTTAATAAAATAAGTACTTCCTGGCATGATTACTGTACTGGTAACTCCCCAAAAGAATCTGGATTGTGGTGAGGGAACAGAGAAAAAAGCTCGTTTAGGATCTGAACTTACGAAGGAGTTAAGGAGCTGTATATCCGGGAGTATCCCTTCTGAGAATAAAAACAGCTGGAGCTTGTTAAGGTAATTACACATGGGAAAGGATAATGTACTGGGAACTCCTCAGAAGAATCTGATTTGTGGCTGAGGGTAGAGAGAGAAAAGCTCATTTATGAACGCCATGAACATGCTGCGTAAGTAGCTGTTTATCAGTAAATATCTCCACTGAGATTAAGAAAAGCAGTAGCTTAATAAATTAAGTACTTCTTGGTATCGTTACTGTACTGGTAACTCCCCAAAAGAATCTGGATTGTGGTGAGGGAACAGAGAAAAAAGCTCATTAAGACCTGCACTTACGAAGGATGTAGGCAGCTTTATATTAGGGAGTATCACTACTGAGAATAAACACAGCTGGAGCTTGTTAAGGTAATTACGAAGGGGAAAGGATAATGTACTGGGAACTCCTCAGAAGAATCTGATTTGTGGTGAGGGGAGAGAGATAAAAGCTCAATTAGGAACGACATGAACATACTGGGTTGGTAGCTGATTATCAGTAAATATCTCCACTGAGATTAAGAAAAGCAGTAGCTTAATAAATTAAATACTTCCTGGTATGGTTACTGTACTGGTAACTCCCCAAAAGAATCTGGATTGTGGTGAGAGAACAGAGAAAAAAGCTCATTTAGGACCTGCACTTACGAAGGGGGTAGGCAGCTGTATATCAGGGAGTATTCCTTCTGAGAATAAAAATAGCTGGAGCTTCTTAAGGTAATTACACAGGGGAAAGGGTAATATACTGGGAACTCCCCAAAAGAATCTGGATTGTGGTGAGGGAACAGAGGAAAAAGCTCATTTAGGACCTGCACTTACGAAGGGGGTAGGCAGCTGTATATCAGGGATTAAACCTTCTGAGAATAAAAACAGCTGGAGATTGTTAAGATAATCCTGCCGGGCCAGCCGGCAGGGGAACAGAAATCCTGACTGAGGGGCGGCAGGGATACGGAAAAGGAAAAATGAGGCAAGAGAAAAAAGACAAGAGACAAAGATGGGGTACGGGAGGTCTACAGCCGTAAGGTTGAAACTCAAGACTGCAGCCTCGTTTATTCTTAACATCCAGCTTATATGCAGTTTGGGAACCAGGGAATGGCATAGGGTTACCAAAGTTTAAGAAAATAAGAAAGCTTTTAAGACTGTAAATAACAGGAGGCAATGAAACAAGACAAGGCTGAATGGTAAACATAAGCCAGGCGCCTATGGACACAGTAAAACATCTTGGTAAGTGCTGGCTGTCAATTAAGCCAAATCTTACCGCATTCCTTGTGATAACAGCACAGCCAGAGGTCAGGATGAGCTTAGCTGCTAGCTCGGCTCCCGACAGTTCCCCCGTCTTTTTATTAAAAGAAGCGAACCCGCCTGTCTTAGGTGGGGTGGGTGCCCCAGCCCGCCTTACCCGTCTTGGGGAACAACTTCAGAGCAGTGCTGAAGGCCCTGTCTTAGGTCGGTCTAAGGCTGGCACCGCCTCATACCCGTCTCTGGCTGCGGTTCCTCTCGGGGGAAATTCATTTACTTGGAGCTTGACCTTATGCAGCTGGCTGGCTAAACTCATGAAAAAGTTTTGCAATATGCGTACAATGCAAGGAAGACATAGGCAAGCCATCAGCAAAAGTATCCCTGGGCCGAGCAATGTCATTAGCAGCCCCTTAACGTTAGTTAAGGAAGGGACATACTGTTGAAGTTGTTCAAACAGTTCTTTTGCTGTTTCTGCCACTTTAGAGTCCAAAGGCGGAGCTTGTTCTAGTCCCGCTATTTGTCTATGGAGTTGAAAGAGATCTAAGGACAAGTTATTATGGTGCCAAATACCATTTAGATGTGCTACAACTTGTTCCCAAGAATAGCTCGACCCATTATACTTATGGAGGGTCACACAAATAAAGTCAAACCCAGCATGACAGCACACCCATTGCAAAGTTTGTAAGGCACGAATTTGTTCTCCCAGTGACAGCACAGATTCATACAATGCTTCTAATTTTTGTTCTACTTTATCATCAATCCTGCCTTGAAAGTGCAGGGCTTGCGTGGTATTATGAGCAAGCTGATTAACATAGTGAGCTGTCTGCACATTTTGTGTTAGAGCCACAGTGGCCGCTGCAGCAGAGGCAGCTAAGGAAATAAAGGCTACAATGCCTGCTATTAGTAGCCCTACAAATCGTCTAGGGCACATAAGCTCTTTTAAATGTTTTAACACTTGAATACCTGTTTCTTCATACCAAGCTTCAGATAAGTTTACAGGAAGCATAACAAATGGTGGTTGCTTAATAACAATTGCAGAATCAGTAAGGCCACTCACTATACAAGCAATTTGTAAAAGAACAGTTAGTGCAAGTAACACTGAAATACATGGCTCCTATAGAAATATTAAAAGGTCCATACATAATAGCATAAGGGGGTGTTACACAACTCATAATATTCTTTAAAGAAGTAGAAGTGGGCCAGGAGATATTGCTCAGGGCAGCCACTAACATCCAGACATGGCGTTGAGGGCGTCCATTCATCCACCACAGACCTGGGTTGAACTTGTTGGTGAGATTCGCTCCAGACCAGTCCATCAGCTGAGAATTAGTTCCTGAAATATTGGTTATAAAAGGGTGATCATGGCTACACTTTATGGGGTGCAGTTCTCCCGTGGATTCTACAATTTGAGAGGAGTTGATGTAGCGAGGTATCATGAAGGACGAGGTAGAACTGGCATGTACAGGAAACCCAGTAGGCAATGAAGTCATTCTTATATACTTGACTATTATCAGGCCAAATTCTATGATTTATGGATTGCATTACAGTACAGCCTGGAATATAACTGTTGGAGTCAGTTGTAAAGCATAAAGGGGTTCCAATGCCAGAAGCTGCAAAATCTCCCATCTTAACGTGTTGGACAAAAGGGTCTGGAGCTGTACCATACGCTGATCTGTTGACATGGACGAACACCTCAGCTCCCTCCCAGGTCGCAGGGTGCACAATCGGTGGATCTGACACGTAAGCCCAGTGGGTCAGCGCTTGTACTGTTCTGATGAGTTTCCACAATCTGAACACAACACTCAGGTAGCCAGCGGGCATCATTTTCATCCTGTGAAAAAACACAGACATGTCCTCGACCCCATGTCAATACCGGATCGGGCCCGTGCCAAGCACTTGTTAAAGGATCTTTCCACTTAACTTGAGCAAAAGCTCTTTGCTCTCTCTTTTCCCAGAACCGCTGTGCTGCAGAAAGGCCATTATAGTCCAAATTTAAAAAATTTAGTACGAATAAAGCATGAGAAAGTATATTAACAGGAGAGAAGGGGTATAGTTCCCCCCCCCTTTTAATTTAGAAATTTGATGTTTTAACAAACTGTTGGCCCGTTTGACAACTCCTTGACCATGAGGACTATAGGGAATTCCTGTAGAATGAACAATTTGGTAAGATTTGTAAAAAGTTTGAAAAGCTCGTCCAACATATCCCGTACCATTATCAGTTTTAATATGTTTAGGAAGTCCCATAGTAGCAAAGCAGCATAAGGCACGGGAGATACAATGTTTGCCAGCTTCCCCGCTAAGAGGAGTAGCTATAATAAAATTAGAGTAAGTGTCTATTGTAACATGGACAAAGCGGAGCCGTCCAAAAGAGGGGACGTGGGTAACATCCATTTGCCACACATGGTTAGCCACTAAGCCTCGAGGATTAATCCCATTGGAGGGCACAGGCAGGAAGGTAGCACAGTTGGGACAAGTTTTTACAATTTGACGAGCTGCCTTACGAGTAATATGAAATTGCTGACGTAAGGCACGACTGTTTTGATGGTGGGCAGCATGTGATTGCTTTGCCAAGTCAATTTGAGAAAGAAAAATTTGGGTAGCCTCATCCGTAACAGCATTGCCCTCACTTAATGGTCCAGGAAGCTTAGTATGAGCACGTATAAATCCAAAAAAACACGGACAGGTGCGAGAGCGAAGAAGAAGTTGTATCTGGCGAAAAAGAGTTTGGATAGTGGAATTAGCTGTACCAATAAAAGGGACAGTTTCAATGACCTGAAGGGCTCGAATGACATAATGACTATCTGAATATAAATTAAAGGCTTTAGTAGATAAAAGAGTAAGGGCCTCTAAAACCGCTTGAAGTTCAACTTCCTGGGCAGAAGAAAGCCCAGTGTCCCAAGATCTAGTTTCACCATCAATAGTAAGAGCTGCTGTTCCATTAGAGGATCCGTCTGTAAACACCAAGGCAGCCATAGAAAGAGGAGATAAAGATACAATCTGAGGAAATATAAAAGTGTAGGAAGAGGCAAAATGAAGTAACTTGTTAGAGGGATAATGATGTGAAATTGTGCCCACAAAATTGGCCCAAGCAATGGCCCAGGAATCACAATGAATATAAAGCCATTCTTGCTGCTGCAAAGTATAGGGGATATAAATAACCTGTGGATCTCGTCCAAGATACTTACAAGATTCCACACGGCACAGATGGACTAAGGTGGCTACCAATTCATAATAAGGAATTCATATTTTTGAAGGAGTAGCAGGCAAGAAAAGCCACAAAAGGGGTCCCTTCTGCCAGAGGACCACTGTTGGAGAATGAGGTGTAGTTAAAATATAAGCTTCCCAAGGGGCTGAGTAATCTATAATTTACATGTTGGGAAGAAATGGCAGAATTTACTATGCTCAAGGCTTTGGCTGCTTTAGTTGTCATTTCTCTGGGAGATGTAGGGTCAGGGTCCCCCTTTAATAGATCAAATAAGGGTTTTAATTCAGCTGTGGACAATTTAAGATAAGGGAGAAGCCAATTAATATCTCCCAGAAATTTTGAAAATCATACAAAGTATGTAAATGAGAAGTCTTAACCTGTAATTTCTGACTAGTAAAATAATAAGGACCCAAAATATGACCAAAAGGGATTTTTATTTTTCTCTGCCTGGGCTGGCTTTGAACTATCCAAAGAGTCTTAGCCATAAAAGCCCTTTTTATTTCCAATTAAAGCAACAGGAGAACAAAAGGAGTAGAGTTTACCTGTAAGTTGACCACCAAGTAGTTGCCAGAGTTTTGCTGTAACAGTTAAAGAACAGCAGACTGAATGGGGTCCATGTGCCATTAAATATAATCATATTTTTTAACCTTACCTTACTGGCACGTGAAAGAGAAAACAAATGAATAACAATAAAAGTCTCAGCTTCAGTGGATCTGAAGTGGCTGTGTCTTCCATCCCAAATTAGCAGGCCAGCAGGAGAGATGGTTTGCATCTGGATAATTCTTTAGTAGAGTTCCCTGGATAGGCTGTCACATTTCCTGCTTGTTGCCTGTAAATTTCTACACAGACTGGTTAAGGGCATTTTTAAACAGATTTTAGAAGGCTTGGGCCTTTAACCATCTTTCTAGTCACAAAATCCACACAGATTGAAGGCCAACCAAGTCTGCTCTCTGTAGCAGCCAGGGCAGTTTCTGAGTCACAAACAACTCCCAGTTTGGGAGCCTACTGTGGAGGCAGCTTTCTGTAGCCATAGACTGCCACGGTCCACTCAGATAGCACACATGTCAACCTGTATCCTATAAAGCAAGATGTTAATTTTGGCTCCAGAAAATTTAGGTTAATAGTCACACCTGTGCAGTTATTTCAAAATGACTCTGGTCCCTTGATCTTAAAGAGTTTATGAGAGCACAGTGAAAAAAAAAATGGAGAAGCAAAATCTTAGTGTATACCAAAGAATTGTCAGGATTAGATGTACACTTGACTCTTAGCATAGATAGACATAAAGAATAACACACTGGTTGTACATCATTGTACTTATATCACGTGCTGTATATTAAAACCTTTTGGAGTTTTTCTTAGACACATTTGTTTGCTCCCAAACATATCAGTTTAGGCTTAAAACCTGTTTTTTTTTGTTTTGTTTTTAAGTTTTACCAACACATAGACATAGACATAGACACACATACACATACAGACAATGTGCACACGTTTTGGGGCGCGCTTAGAATTGTTCTTTAATTGGCCATGTAAGTTTTTCTGGAATTCCAGTGGCAAATGATATTATTTTGTCTATATTCTAGAACCACGTGGTTAGATAGTAAACAAAAAAAGCCTTTTCAGCAAACCAAAATTTTCAGATCATCTGAAAAGCCACATTTTGAGAAACCAGTTTAGCTCCCAAGGGGAGCTTATGGGAGACAGGACATGAACACAGACAGTGAGCTCACAGTAAGACACCTTCATCTTCCAGCATTTGAATTGTAAGGCACCTTTGACATGCAAGGTCACAGGACTCCAAGTCCCTGCCCAGCCTCCAGGAATTTGGCATGCTTGTCACCTGGGGGATGGGCAGGCTTTCACTCCAACCAGTCCTATTGTCTACCATGTACTCAATGCTAGAGAAAGTTTATGATTTAGCCAAACAAGCAGAATTTAACTGAGTCTCGAAAACTTAAACATCACTAACAAGAATAGAAAGCCTTTCTTTGAGTCTTTTAAAGCAGATATTAAACAAATATCGATACCCATCCTATGTCACAGGCAGGCAGGCAGAGTTTAGAGGGAGGCAGGAAAAGAGACAGAGAGAACTTCATCTGCCTGAGCGCTCATAGAAGTTAGGTAAGTCCTGCAAAATATTCCAAATATATAAGATTGGGCTCAAACTTGAGCAGCTTTCCTGAAACAATTTAGACTTGACGAGCAACCAGCTGAGCTGAACTAGAGATCAGTTATCTCCAAACACCCACAAATGCTGATTTCCTTGACCTAGCCCAGTGGATTTATGGAAAAATGTAAGCTCCAGGCTAATGGTCACTCACCCTGGTTGGGGTTTCAAATCTGTCCTGGTGGATGGAAATAGAGCGCTGGGTCAGGAGAAGTTACCTCGGTGGTGTTAGCATTTCCCTAGCCTCAGGTCCCTTCCCCCTGCTAGCAGCCTGCACCTAGGAGAGCTGTAAGTCTGCCAGGACTCCCTTTAAAGGAGTTTGTTGTTCTGGATGAAGCTGTGACAACAGAGCTATAACTGATTTTTAACATAGTCTCAACATAGGTCAATCTATCTTTAATAGGCTTATTGAATAATTTCTCCTCAGAGTCTGAGCCATCTGAGTCTTCCTTAATGTCTAGCTCAGTGGGTTCAGGTCTTGTTAATTTTCTCAGCTCTTCCCAGGCAGCAGCATACGCTCCCGGAGCTGGGAAACACTCATCAGGTCCCTGTTCAGTTTCTCCAATCGACTGATCGAATTTAATCTATTCATGGCTAAGATCTAAGCAATCTCGGACCAGAAACCAAAGAATAATAGCATCCACTGAGGTCTTCTCAGGGCCAGTTGCATCATAATGTTCCCGTTTTTTTTTTTCTAGCAAGTTTCTAAGTTATTGGTTCCTTCCTCCAGGAACTGGGGGCATGCTTTCTCAATAAAATAAAAGAAACGTTCTAAGTTACATTGGCCAACTTTCACTGCCCGGATATTAAGCATGCCTTTGGGGGCCTGCATGTATAGCATGCGGCTATTACCTTGTCCCATAATTTATTACTCCCGACGATACACTCTCCTCCCGCTCTCCTTCCCAAGCATTCGGACGTCCTTACCTGAGCGGGGGTCACCTGCCGTCGATCCCAGGCCTTCAAGTCCCTGTTCCAGGGCCCAAACCTGCCGGGCCAGCCGGCAGGGGAACAGAAATCCTGACTGAGGGGCGGCAGGGATACGGAAAAGGAAAAATGAGGCAAGAGAAAAAAGACAAGAGACAAAGATGGGGTACGGGAGGTCTACAGCCGTAAGGTTGAAACTCAAGACTGCAGCCTCGTTTATTCTTAACATCCAGCTTATATGCAGTTTGGGAACCAGGGAATGGCATAGGGTTACCAAAGTTTAAGAAAATAAGAAAGCTTTTAAGACTGTAAATAACAGGAGGCAATGAAACAAGACAAGGCTGAATGGTAAACATAAGCCAGGCGCCTATGGACACAGTAAAATATCTTGGTAAGTGCTGGCTGTCAATTAAGCCAAATCTTACCGCATTCCTTGTGATAACAGCACAGCCAGAGGTCAGAATGAGCTTAGCTGCTAGCTCGGCTCCCAACAGATAATTACACAGGGGAAAGGATAATGTACTGGGAACTCCTCAGAAAAATCTGATTTGTGGTGAGGGGAGAGAGATAAAAGCTCATTTAGGAACGACATGAACATGCTGCGTAGGTAGCTGTTTATCATTAAATATCTCCACTGAGATTAAGAAAAGCAGTAGCTTAATAAATTAAGTACTTCCTGGTATGGTTAGTGTACTGGTAACTCCGCAAAAGAATCTGGAGTGTGGTGAGGGAAGAGAATAAAGCTCATTTAGGACCTGCACTTACGAAGGGGGTAGGCAGCTGTATATCAGGGAGTAAACCTTCTGAGAATAAAAACAGCTGGAGCTTGTTAAGGTAATTACACAGGGGAAAGGATAATGTACTGGGAACTCCTCAGAAGAATCGGATTTGTGGTGAGGGGAGAGAGATAAAAGATCATTAAGAACGACAAGAAATTGCTGCGTAGGTAGCTGTTTATCAGTAAATATCTCCACTGAGATTAAGAAAAGCAGTAGCTTAATAAATTAAGTACTTCCTGGTATGGTTACTGTACTGGTAACTCCGCAAAGAATCTGAATTGTGGTGAGGGAACAGAGAAAAAAGCTCATTTAGGAC
Organism: Perognathus longimembris pacificus; assembly: GCF_023159225.1. Taxonomy (NCBI): domain Eukaryota; kingdom Metazoa; phylum Chordata; class Mammalia; order Rodentia; family Heteromyidae; genus Perognathus; species Perognathus longimembris. The sequence continues at coordinate 10,251 of NW_025962101.1, read as the reverse complement.
ATGCACTTACGAAGGGGGTAGGCAGCTGTATATCAGGGAGTATCCTTTCTGAGAATAAAAACAGCTGGAGCTTGTTAAGGTAATTACACAGGGGAAAGGATAATGTACTGGGAACTCCACAGAAAAATCTGATTTATGTTGAGGGGAGAGAGATAAAAGCTCATTTAGGAACGACATGAACATGCTGCTTAGGTAGCTGTTTATCAGTAAATATCTCCACTGAGATTAAGAAAAGCAGTAGCTTAATAAATTAAGTACTTCCTGGTATGGTTACTGTACTGGTAACTCCCCAAAAGAATCTGGATTGTGGTGAGGGAACAGAGAAAAATGCTCATTTAGGAACTGCACTTACGAAGGGGGCAGGCAGCTGTATATCAGGGAGTAAACATTCTGAGAATAAAAACAGCTGGAGCTTGTTAAGGTAATTACACAGGGGAAAGGATAATGTACTGGGAACTCCTCAGAAGAATCTGATTTGTGGTGAGGGGAGAGAGATAAAAGCTCATTTAGGAACGACATGAACATGCTGCGTAGGTAGCTGTTTATCAGTAAATATCTCCACTGACATTAAGAAGAGCAGTAGCTTAATAAATTAAGTACTTCCTGGTATGGTTACTGTACTGGTAACTCCCCAAAAGAATCTGGATTGTGGTGAGGGAACAGAGACAAAAGCTCATTTAGGACCTGAACATACGAAGGGGGTAGGCAGTTGTATATCAGGGAGTATCCCTTCAGAGAATAAAAACAGCTGGAGCTTGTTAAGGTAATTACACAGGGGAAAGGATAATGTACTGGGAACTCCTCAGAAGAATCTGATTTGTGGTGAGGGGAGAGAGATAAAAGCTCACTTAGGAACGATATGAACTTGCTGCGTAGGTAGCTGTTTATCAGTAAATATCTCCACTGAGATTAAGAAAATCAGTAGCTTAATAAATTAAGTACTTCCTGGTATGGTTACTGTACTGGTAACTCCCAAAAAGAATCTGTATTGTGGTGAGGGAACAGAGAAAAAGGCTCATTTAGGACATGCACTTACGAAGGGGGTAGGCAGCTGTATATCAGGGAGTAAACCTTCTGAGAATAAAAACAGCTCCAGCTTGTTAAGGTAATTACACAGCGGAAAGGATAATGTACTGGGAACTCCTCAGAAGAATCTAATTTGTGGTGAGGGGAGAGGGATAAAAGCTCATTTAGGAACGACATGAACATGCTGCGTAGGTAGCTGTTTATCAGTAAATATCTCCTCTGAGCTTAAGAATAGCAGTAGAATAATGAATTAAGTACTTCCTGGTATGGTTACTGTACTGGTAACTGTCCAAAAGAATCTGGATTGTGGTGAGGGAACAGAGAAAAAAGCTCATTTAGGACCGGTACTTACGAAGGGGCTAGGCAGCTGTATATCAGGGAGTATCCCTTCTGAGAATAAAAACAGCTGGAGCTTGTTAAGGTAATTACACAGGGGAAAGGATAATGTACTGGGAACTCCTCAGAAGAATCTGATTTGTGGTGAGGGGAGAGAGATAAAAGCTCATTTAGGAACGATATGAACTTGCTGCGTAGGTAGCTGTTTATCAGTGAATATCTCCACTGAGATTAAGAAAAGCAGTAGCTTAATAAATTAAGTACTTCCTGGTATGGTTACTGTACTGGTAACTCCCGAAAAGAATCTGGATTGTGGTGAGGGAACCGAGAAAAAAGCTCCGTTAGGACCTGCACTTACAAAGGGGCTAGGCAGCTGTATATCAGGGAGTAATCATTCTGAGAATAAAAACAGCTGGAGCTTGTTAAGGTAATTACACAGGGGAAAGGATAATGTACAGGGAACTCCTCAGAAGAATCTGATTTGTGGTGAGGGGAGAGAGATAAAAGCTCATTTAGGAACGACATGAACATGATGCGTAGGTAGCTGTTTATCAGTAAATATCTCCACTGAGATTAAGAAAAGCAGTAGCTTAATAAATTAAGTACTTCCTGGTATGGTTACTGTACTGGTAACTCCCCAAAGAATCTGAATCGTGGTGAGGGAACGGAGAAAAAAGCTCATTTAGGACCTGGACTTACGAAGGGGTTCGGCAGCTGTATATCAGGGAGTATCCCTTCTGAGAATAAAAATGGCTGGAGCTTCTTAAGGTAATTACACAGGGGAAAGGGTAATATACTGGGTACTCCCCAAAAGAATCTGGATTGTGGTGAGGGAACAGAGGAAAAAGCTCATTTAGGACCTGCACTTACGACCGTGGTAGGCAGCTGTATATCAGGGACTATCCCTTCTGAGAATAAAAACAGCTGGAGCTTGTTAAGGTAATTACACAGGGGAAAGGATCATGTACTGGGAACTCATCAGTAGAATCTGATTTGTGGTGAGGGGAGAGAGATAAAAGCTCATTTAGGAACGATTTGAACTTGCTGCGTAAGTAGCTGTTTATCAGTAAATATCTCCACTGAGATTAAGAAAAGCAGTAGCTTAATAAATTAAGTACTTCCTGGTATGGTTACTGTACTGGTAACTCCGCAAAAGAATCTGGATTGTGGTGAGGGAACAGAGAAAAAAGCTCATTTAGGACCTGCACTTACGAAGGGGGTAGGCAGCTGTATATCAGGGAGTAAACATTCTGAGAATAAAAACAGCTGGAGCTTGTTAAGTTAATTACACAGGGGAAAGGATAATGTACTGGGAACTCCTCAGAAGAATCTGATTTGTGGTGAGTGGAGAGAGATAAAAGCTCATTTAGGAACGACATGAACATGCTGCGTAGGTAGCTGTTTATCAGTAAATATCTCCATTGAGATTAAGAAAAGCAGTAGCTTAATAAATTAAGTACTTCCTGGTATGGTTACTGTACTGGTAACTCCCCAAAAGAATCTGGATTGTGGTGAGGGAACAGAGAAAAAAGCTCATTTAGGACCTGCAGATACGAAGGGGGTGGGCAGCTGTATATCAAGGAGTATCCCTTCTCAGAATAAAAACAGCTGGAGCTTGTTAAGGTAATTACACAGGGGAAAGTATAATGTCCTGGGAACTCCTCAGAAGAATCTGATTCATGGTGAGGGGAGAGATATAAAAGCTCATTTAAGAACGACAAGAAAATGCTGGTAGGTAGCTGTTTATCAGTAAATATCTCCACTGAGATTAAGAAAAGCAGTAGCTTAATAAATTAAGTACTTCCTGGTATGGTTACTGTACTGGTAACTCCCCAAAAGAATCTGGATTGTGGTGAGGGAACCGAGAAAAAAGCTCATTTAGGAACTGCACTTACGAAGGGGGTAGGCAGCTGTATATCAGGGAGTATCCCTTCTGAGAATAAAAACAGCTGGAGCTTGTTAAGGTAATTACACAGGGGAAAGGATAATGTACTGAGAACTCCTCAGAAGAATCTGATTTATGGTGAGGGGAGAGAGATAAAAGCTCATTTAGGAACGACATGAACATGCTGCGTAGATAGCTGTGTATCAGTAAATATCTCCACTGAGATTAAGAAAAGCAGTAGCTTAATAAATTACGTACTTCCTGGTATGGTTACTGTACTTTTAACTCCCCAAAAGAATCTGGATTGTGGTGAGGGAACAGAGAAAAAAGCTCATTTTGGACCTGCACTTACGAAGGGGGTAGGCAGCTGTATATCACGGAGTATCCCTTCTGAGAATAAAAACAGCTGGAGCTTGTTAAGGTAATTACACAGGGGAAAGGATAATGTACTGGGAACTCCTCAGAAGAATCTGATTTATGGTGAGGGGAGAGAGATAAAAGCTCATTTAGGAACGACTTGAACATGCTGCGTGGATAGCTGTTTATCAGTAAATATCTCCACTGAAATTAAGAAAAGCAGTAGCTTAATAAATTAAGTAATTCATGGTATGGTTACTGTACTGGTAACTCTCCAAAAGAATCTGGATTGTGGTGAGGGAACCGAAAAAAAGATCATTTAGGACCTGCACTTACGAAGGGGGTAGGCAACTGTATATTAGGGAGTATCCCTTCTGGGAATAAAAACAGCTGGAGCTTGTTAAGGTAATTACACAGGGGAAAGGATAATGTACTGGGAACTCCTCAGAGGAATCTGATTTATGGTGAGGGGAGAGAGATAAAAACTCATTTAGGAACGACATGAAATGCTGCGTAGGTAGCTGTTTATCAGTAAATATCTCCACTGAGATTAAGAAAAGCAGTAGCTTAATAAATTAAGTACTTCCTGGTATGGTTACTGTACTGGTAACTCCCCAAACGAATCTGGATTGTGGTGAGGGAACAGAGAAAAAAGCTCATTTAGGACCTGCACTTACGAAGGGGGTAGGCAGCTGTATATCAGGGAGTATCCCTTCTGAGAATAAAAACAGCTGGAGCTTGTTAAGGTAATTACACAGGGGAAAGGGTAATATACAGGCAACTCCCCAAAAGAATCTGGATTGTGGTGAGGGAACAGAGGAAAAAGCTCATTTAGGACCTGCACTTACGAAGGGGGTAGGCAGCTGTATATCAGGGAGTATCCCTTCTGAGAATAAAAACAGCTGTAGCTTTTTAACGTAATTACACAGGGGAAAGGATAATGTACTGGGAACTCCTCAGAAGAATCTGATTTGTGGTGAGGGGAGAGAGAAAAAAGCTCATTTAGGAACGACATGGAAATGCTGCCTAGGTAGCTGTTTATCAGTAAATATCTCCACTGAGATTAAGGAAAGCAGTAGCTTAATAAATTAAGTACTTCCTGGTATGGTTACTGTACTGGTAACTCCCAAAAAGAATCTGTATTGTGGTGAGGGAACAGAGAAAAAGGGTCATTTAGGACCTGCACTTACGAAGGGGTTAGGAGCTGTATATCAGGGAGTAAATCTTCTGAGAATAAAAACAGCTCGAGCTTGTTAAGGTAATTACACAGCGTTCAGGATAATGTACTGGGAACTCCTCAAAAGAATCTGATTTGTGCTGAGGGGAGAGAGATAAAAGCTCATTTAGGAACGCCATGAACCTGCTGCGTAGGTAGCTGTTTATCAGTAAATATCTCCTCTGAGCTTAAGAATAGCAGTAGCTTAATAAATTAAGTACTTCCTGGAATGGTTACTGTACTGGTAACTCCCCAAAAGAATCTGGATTGTGGTGAGGGAACAGAGAAAAAAGCTCATTTAGGACCTGCACTTACGAAGGGGGTAGGCAGCTGTATATCAGGGACTATCCCTTCTGAGAATAAAAACAGCTGGAGCTTGTTAAGGTAATTACACAGGGGAAAGGATAATGTACTGGGAACTCCTCAGAAGAATCTGATTTGTGGTGAGGGGAGAGAGCTAAAAGCTCATTTAGGAACGACATGAACATGCTGCGTAGGTAGCTGTTTATCAGTAAATATCTCCACTGAGATTAAGAAAAGCAGTAGCTTAATAAATTAAGTACTTCCTGGTATGGTTACTGTACTGGTAACTCCCCAAAAGAATCTGGATTGTGGTGAGGGAACAGAGAAAAAAGCTCATTTAGGACCTGTACTTACGAAGGGGGAGGGCAGCTGTATATCAGGGAGTATCCCTTCTGAGAATAAAAACAGCTGGAGCTTGTTAAGGTAATTACACAGGGGAAAGGATAATGTCCAGGGAACTCCTCAGAAAAATCTTATTTATGGTGAGGGGAGAGAGATAAAAGCTCATTTAGGAACGACAAAAAATGCTGGTAGGTAGCTGTTTATCAGTAAATATCTCCACTGAGATTAAGGAAAGCAGTAGCTTAATAAATTAAGGACTTCCTGGTATGGTTACTGTACTGGTAACTCCCCAAAAGAATCTGGATTGTGGTGAGGGAATCGAGAAAAAAGCTCATTTAGGACCTGCACTTACGAAGGGGGTAGGCAGCTGTATATCAGGGAGTAAACCTTCTGAGAATATAAATAGCTGGAGCTTCTTAAGGTAATTACACAGGGGAAAGGGTAATATACAGGGAACTCCCCAAAAGAATCTGGATTGTGGTGAGGGAACAGAGGAAAAAGCTCATTTAGGATCTGCACTTACGAGGGGGTAGGCAGCTGTATATCAAGCAGTATTCCTTCTGAGAATAAAAACAGCTGGAGCTTCTTAAGGTAATTACGCAGGGGAAAGTGTAATATACAGGGAACTCCCCTAAAGAGTCTGGATTGTGGTGAGGGAACAGAGGAAAAAGCTCTTTTAGTACCTGCACTTACGAAGGGGCAGCTGTATATCAGGGACTATCCCATCTGAGAATAAAAACAGCTGGAGCTTGTTAAGGTAATTACACAGGGGAAAGGATAATGTACTGGGAACTCCTCAGAAGAATCTGATTTGTGGTGAGGGGAGAGAGATAAAAGCTCATTTAGGAACGACAAGAAAATGCTGATAGGTAGCTGTTTATCAGTAAATATCTCCACTGAGATTAAGAAAAGCAGTAGCTTAATAAATTAAGTACTTCCTGGTATGGTTACTGTACTGGTAACTCCCCAATAGAATCTGGATTGTGGTGAGGGAACAGAGAAAAAAACTCAGTTAGGACCTGCACTTACGAAGGGGTTAGGCATCTGTATATCAGGGAGTATCCCTTCTGAGAATAAAAACAGCTGGAGCTTGTTAAGGTAATTACACAGGGGAAAGGATAATGTACTGGGAACTCCTCAGAAGAATCTGATTTGTGGTGAGGGGAGAGAGATAAAAGCTCATTTAGGAACGACATGAACATGCTGCGTAGATAGCTGTTTATCAGTAAATATCTCCACTGAGATTAAGAAAAGCAGTAGCTCAATAAATTAAATACTTCCTGGTATGGTTACTGTACTGGTAACTCCCCAAAAGAATCTGGATTGTGGTGATGGAACAGAGAAAAAAGCTCATTTAGGACCTGCACTTACGAAGTGGGTAGGCAGCTGTATATCAGGGAGTATCCCTTCTGAGAATAAATACAGCTGGAGCTTGTTAAGGTAATTACACAGGGGAAAGGATAATGTACTGGGAACTCCTCAGAAAAATGTGATTTGTGGTGAAGGGAGAGAGATAAAATCTCATTTAGGAACGACATGAACATGCTGTGTAGGTAGCTGTTTATCAGTAAATATCTCCACTGAGATTAAGAAAAGCAGTAGCTTAATAAATTAAGTACTTCCTGGTATGGTTACTGTACTGGTAACTCCCCAAAAGAATCTGGATTGTGGTGAGGGAACAGAGAAAAAAGCTCATTTAGGACCTGCACTTACGAAGGGGGTAGGCAGCTGTATATCAGGGAGTAAACCTTCTGAGAATAAAAACAGCTGGAGCTTGTTAAGTTAATTACACAGGGGAAAGGTTAATGTACTGGGAACTCCTCAGAAGAATCTGATTTGTGGTGAGGGGAGAGAGATAAAAGCTCATTTAAGAACGACATGAACATGCTGCGTAGGTAGCTGTTTATCAGTAAATATCTCCACTGAGATTAAGAAAAGCAGTAGCTACTTCTGGGGAAGAAGGCGGAGGAGCGGATGAGCCCTCCAGAGCTCCCTCCGATATCGTAGTTTTCTCACCTCATAGAAACTGTTTCTCTGAGAAAGACAGCCAAAGTAAGTTCTAACAGTACAGGGATTCTGAACAGGAAGGGAAAATCGACTTTGCTGGTCTGAAAACATAGTTTTGAGCTCCGGGCGGTGTCCCGCTGCGGCGCCAGCGCCGGCTCCGGCACAGTGCCAGGTACAGCCCCCCGCACTCCGCGCAGCTAAAGCGAGAAATACTCCAGACGGCAGCCGAGCACGAAGGACCTGACATCGCAGAGACAGCGTGAGTACCCCGCAAAAAAAAAAAATTAAAATTATTCTTGCTTGTGCCTACAGTCCAGCTTCTGGAAGGCACCCCTGTCCCCACCGCCAGAGCAAAGCGCCATCTTTGCCACTGGCATAGGGTCAGACCCGACTGGAACTGAAGCGGGCCTGGGGAAAGCGAGGCCAAAAAAGCCATCTTTGAAAAGGGCAGGAGGGGCGGAATCAGTGAGAACCAGCTACGCCCAGAAGAACGCCCCCTGCCCGGGCGGGAGGGGAGTCCGGGGATTATCCAGAGATGCCCCGCCCTGCCCGCCGGAACTTCTAAACTTAAAGCAAAAGCTGGGAGCAGCTACCAGGGGCACGGAAACAACAGAAGGAGGAACAAACTGTTCCGGGGACAGCTAAACGGTCCCGTCACAGAGGAAACTAATTCCCAGCCCAAAACCGAGCTGCATTCCATAGCTACCTATGCCAAAGAGGCCTCCTCCTTCAGGCAAGCAACTCTTAGTGGAGCAAAACATGCCAGAGGCTCCACGCTCTGCTGAGTTCACAGTCTATTCAAGTCCAGGCATCAAAGGCAGCGGCCCCACAGCAGACAGAGGAGCCACAGTTCCTGTAACTGCCCACGTCCCCATCGACAGAGGACGCCCAAGGCCTGCCTGCAAGCTGTGCGAACCTCAGAGACCCACGATTGCACCAACAGGGGAGAAGGTCAGAACAGATCCACCCCTTGCCAACTGAAATCAAGTCAAACCAGCCAATCAGGAAAATAGACTGCAGTCCATTGCAGGGAAACCAGAGACTGGTTTCTTTTTCTTTTCAAACATTTTTTTAACTTTTCTTTTAAATTTTCTTTTTAATTTTTTCACACCTGAAACATCATTGGCTGTTTTTTTTTGTTTTTTTGTTTGCTTTCCATTTTTACTGGTTTGTTTTATCAAGTTTTTTTTGTGTTTGTTTATTTGCTTGGGTTGTCCCTTTTCTGTTATTTTCCTTTTTATTTACTCATGCTTCCTTGTTAAATAATTTTTCTCTGTTTTGTGTATCTGTCTTCCAGTATTTTTACTTCATTTCTCTCGTTGCGTCCTATTCCTTTAAAAATTACTTTCCTATAAATAACACCTACACCCTTTTCTGCTAACTCTCCAGTGTCTGTCATTTTATCAATGTGCTTTCTACTGATTCTACTCTTCTCCACTTTTCCACGTCACTGAAACTAAACCAAAATCACCACCACCCCCTCAATACACTTTACTCTATTCTCTTTACTACCTCCAACTTACCCTCCTGACTTACTGCCTGGACCTCCAGGCTCCATTGACTCCTGGTTATTGGATAGAGGATATCCCAGCTTAATATGAGTGAATCAAAGGGGTTCATAGAGAAAGCCAGTCCTAAAAGAACTTAATATAAAAACAAGAATTGCGTATAAGGTTGTAACAGTAAATAAGTAACTACTGAATACAGGGCCCAGGATCAGATGTTATATTGAAATTGTATTCTTTAGGAACACCAAATCTAACTTTATAGACAGGTATACAAGTTATCTGTATATAATTGTGAAATTGTAAGATTTACACAACAGTACTTAGTAAGGGCTGCTTTGGGTCTTAAACAGTGCTCACAGGTGCTGGTAGACTGGCATTCCCAATTCAAATGGGCAGAAGAAACACAAGAAAGATGGCAAATAATGAAGTCTTATCCCCCACCCAAAACAAGCAGGAAGCAGAGCAGTCAATCAAAAACATAGAAGAAAACCCCAAAATGCTCTACAAAGTTTACTGATAAACATGATAAATGAAAAGTTTGAATCTCTTCAGTCAATTATGTTAGAGCATGAGGAGGCAAAGCAAAAATTAATGGAGAATTTCATGGCATCCACAAATAGAAAGATAAGTGAGCTTCAAGAGTCAAATGAAAAGATAGCTACCCAACTTAAAGATTTGAGAGACAACACTCAAAACCAAAGTAATGAAGTTAATGAAGTAAAGAAGTCCATACAGGACCTAAGAAATGACATGGAAATCATCAGGAAAGACCAGTCAGAAGGAAAAGAGATTCAAAATCAAGTAGCTAGCCTACAGTCCCGACTAACTGAAGCAGAGGATCGAATCTCAGGAGCTGAAGATTCCTTAGATTCTATGGAGAAAGATCAAAAATCAATACAAATCCAGTCCAAGCAACAAAACAGATCGCTACAGGAGATTCAAGACACAATCAGGAAGCCCAATTTAAGGATAATAGGTATTGAGGAAAACTTGGAGAAAGAGGTTAATGGGATAGGCAACCTATTTAACAGAATATTAGCTGAGAACTTCCCAAACATCCAGAAGGAAAGGCCTATACAGATACAAGAAGCATTTAGAACCCCAAATCGACCAGACCAGAATAGGACTTCCCACCGACACATTGTGATCAAAACAGCTTCAGCAGAGTGCAAGGAAAAAATACTCAAAGCTGTTAGGGCAAAGAAAACAATCACATATAAAGGAAAAGCAATCAGAATTACCCCGGACTTCTCAGCAGAGACCATGAAAGC
>NW_025962100.1:0-25447 GCF_023159225.1 Perognathus longimembris pacificus | reverse complement strand
TATCAGTAAATATCTCCACTGAGATTAAGAAAAGCAGTAGCTTAATAAATAAAGTACTTCCTGGTATGTTTACTGTACTGGTAACTCCCCAAAAGAATCTGGATTGTGGTGAGGGAACAGAGAAAAAACCTCATTTATGACCTGCACTTAAGAAGGGGGTAGGCAGCAGTATATCAGGGAGTAAACCTTCTGAGAATAAAAACACCTGGAGCTTGTTAAGGTAATTACACAGGGGAAAGGATATGAACCGGGAACTCCTCAAAAGAATCTGATTTGTGGTGAGGGGAGAGAGATAAAAGCTCATTTAGGAACGACATGAACATGCTGCGTAGGTAGCTGTTTATCAGTAAATATCTCCACTGAGATTAAGAAAAACAGTAGCTTAATAAATTAAGTACTTCCTGGTATGGTTACTGTACTAGTAACTCCCCAAAAGAATCTGGATTGTGGTGAGGGAACAGAGAAAAAAGCTCAATTAGGACCTGCATTTACGAAGGGGGTAGGCAGCTGTATATCAAGGAGTAAACCTTCTGAGAATAAAAACAGCTGGAGCTTGTTAAGGTAATTACACAGGGGAAAGGATAATGAACCGGGAACTCCTCAGAAGAATCTGATTTGTGGTGAGGGGAGAGAGATAAAAGCTCCTTTAGGAACGACATGAACATGCTGCGTAAGTAGCTGTTTATCAGTAAATATCTCCACTGAGATTAAGAAAAGCAGTAGCTTAATAAATTAAGTACTTCCTGGTATGGTTACTGTACTGGTAACTCCCCAAAAGAATCTGGATTGTGGGTGAGGGAACAGAGAAAAAAGCTCAATTCGGACCTGCACTTACGAAGGGGGTAGGCAGCTGTATATCAGGGAGTAAACCTTCTGAGAATAAAAACAGCTGGAGCTTGTTAAGCTAATTACACAGGGGAAAGGATAATGTACTGGGAACTCCTCAGAAGAATCTGATTTGTGATGAGGGGAGAGAGATAAAAGCTCATTTAGGAACGACATGAACATGCTGCGTAGGTAGCTGTTTATCAGTAAATATCTCCACTGAGATTAAGAAAAGCAGTAGCTTAATAAATTAAGAACTTCCTGGTATGGTTACTGTACTGGTAACTCCCCAAATGAATCTGGATTGTGGTGAGGGAACAGAGAAAAAAGCTCATTTAGGACCTGCATTTACGAAGGTGTTAGGCAGCTGTATATCAGGGAGTAAACCTTCTGAGAATAAAAACACCTGGAGCTTGTTAAGGTAATTACACAGGGGAAAGGATAATGTACTGGGAACTCCTCAGAAGAATCTGATTTGTGGTGAGGGGAGAGAGATAAAAGCTCATTTAGGAACGACACGAATGCTCATTTAGGAACGACATGAACATGTTGCATAGGTAGCTGTTTATCAGTAAATATCTCCACTGAGATTAAGAAAAGAAGTAGCTTAATAAATTAAGTACTTCCTGGTATGGTTACTGTACTGGTAACTCCCCAAAAGAATCTGGATTGTGGTGAGGGAACAGAGAAAAAAGCTCATTTTGGACCTGCACTTATGAAGGGGGTAGGCAGCTGTATATCAGGGAGTATCCCTTCTGAGAATAAAAACAGGTGGAGCTTGTTAAGGTAATTACACAGGGCAAAGCATAATGTACTGGGAACTCCTGAGAAGAATCTGATATTTGGTGAGGGGAGAGAGATAAAAGTTCATTTAGTAACGACACGAATGCTCATTTAGGAACGATATGAACATGTTGCATAGGTAGCTGTTTATCAGTAAATATCTCCACTGAGATTAAGAAAAGCAGTAGCTTAATAAAGTAAGTACTTCCTGGTATGGTTACTGTACTGGTAACTCCCCAAAAGAATCTGGATTGTGGTGAGGGAACAGAGAAGAAAGCTCATTTAGGACCTGCACTTACGAAGGGGGTAGGCAGCTGTATATCAGGGAGTATCACCTCTGAGAATAAAAACAGCTGGAGCTTGTTAAGGTAATTACACAGGGGAAAGGATAATGTACTGGGAACTCCTCAGAAGAATCTGATTTGTGGTGATGGGAGAGAGATAAAAGCTCATTTAGGAACGACATGAACATGCTGCGTAGGTTGCTGTTTATCAGTAAATATCTCCACTGAGATTAAGAAAAGCAGTAGCTTAATAAATTAAGTACTTCCTGGTATGGTTACTGTACTGGTAACTCCCCAAAAGAATCTGGATTGTGGTGAGGGAACAGAGAAAAAAGTTCATTTAGGACCTGCACTTTCGAAGGGGGTAGGCAGCAGTATATCAGGGAGTAAACCTTCTGAGAATAAAAACAGCTGGAGCTTGTTAAGGTAATTACACAGGGGAAAGGATAATGTACTGGGAACTCCTCAGAAGAATCTGATTCGTGGTGAGGGGAGAGAGATAAAAGCTCATTTAGGAACGACATGAACATGCTGTGTAGGTAGCTGTTTATCAGTAAATATCTCCACTGAGATTAAGAAAAGCAGTAGCTTAATAAATTCAGTATTTCCTGGTATGGTTTCCGTACTTGTAACTCCCCAAAAGAATCTGGATTGTGGTGAGGGAACAGAGAAAAAAGCTCATTTAGGACCTGCACTTATGAAGGGGATAGGCAGCTGTATATCAGGGAGTAACCTTCTGAGAATAAAAACAGCTGGAGCTTGTTAAGGTAATTACACAGGGGAAAGGATAATGTACTGGGAACTCCTCAGAAGAATCTGATTTGTTGTGAGGGGAGAGAGATAAAAGCTCATTTAGGAACGACATGAACATGCTGCCTAGGTAGCTGTTTATCAGTAAATATCTCCACTGAGAATAAGAAAAGCAGTAGCTTAATAAATTAAGAACTTCCTGGTATGGTTACTGTACTGGTAACGCCCCAAATGAATCTGGATTGTGGTGAGGGAACAGAGAAAAAAGCTCATTTAGGACCTGCACTTACGAAGGGGGTAGGCAGCTGTATATCAGGCAGTAAACCTTGTGAGAATAAAAACAGCTGGAGCTTGTTAAGGTAATTACACAGGGGAAAGGATAATGTACTGGGAACTCCTCAGAAGAATCTGATTTGTGGTGAGGGGAGAGAGATGAAAGCTCATTTAGGAACGACATGAACATGCTGCGTAGGTAGCTGTTTATCAGTAAATATCTCCACTGAGATTAAGAAAAGCAGTAGCTTAATAAATTAAGTACTTCCTGGTGTGGTTACTGTACTGGTAACTCCCCAAAAGAATCTGGATTGTGGTGAGGGAACAGAGAAAAAAGCTCATTTCGGACCTGCACTTACGAATGGGGTAGGCAGCTGTATATCAGGGAGAAAACCTTCTGAGAATAAAAACATCTGGAGCTTGTTAAGGTAATTACACAGGGGAAAGGATAATGTACTGGGAACTCCTCAGAAGAATCTGATTTGTGGTGAGGGGAGAGAGATAAAAGCTCATTAAGGAATGACATGAACATGCTGCGTATGTTGCTGTTTATCAGTAAATATCTCCACTAAGATTAAGAAAAGCAGTAGCTTAATAAATTAAGTACTTCCTGGTATTGCTACTGTACTGGTAACTCCCCAAAAGAATCTGGATTGTGGTGAGGGAACAGAGAAAAAAGCTCATTTAGGACCTGCATTTACGAAGGGGATAGGAAGCTGTATATCAGGGAGTAAACCTTCTGAGAATAAAACCACCTGGAGCTTGTTAAGGTAATTACACAGGGGAAAGGATAATGTACTGGGAAACTCCTCAGAAGAATCTGATTTGTGGTGAGGGGAGAGAGATAAAAGCTCATTTAGGAACGGCATGCACATGCTGCGTATGTAGCTGTTTATCACTAAATATCTCCACTGAGATTAAGAAAAGCAGTAGCTTAATAAATTAATTACTTCCTGGTATGGTTACTGTACTGGTAACTCCCCAAAAGAATCTGGATTGTGGTGAGGGAACAGAGAAAAAAGCTCATTAATGACCTGCACTTACGTAGGGGGGTAGGCAGCTGTATATCAGCGATTATCCTTTCTGAGAATAAAAACAGCTGGAGATTGTTAAGTTAATTACACAGGGCAAAGGATAATGTACTGGGAAGTCCTCAGAAGAATCTGATTTGTGGTGAGGAGAGAGAGATAAAAGCTCATTTAAGAACGACCTGAACATGCTGCATAGGTAGCTGTTCATCAGGAAATATCTCCACTGAGATTAAGAAAAGCAGTAGCTTAATAAATTAAGTACTTCCTGGTATGGTTACTGTACTGGTTACTCTCCAAAAGAACCTGGATTGTAGTGAGGGAAAAGAGAAAAAAGCTCATTTAGGACCTGCCCTTACGAAGGGGGTAGGCAGCTGTATATCAGGGAGTATCCCTTCTGAGAATAAAAACAGCTGGAGCTTGTTAAGGTAATTACACAGGGGAAAGGATCATGTACTGGGAACTCCCTCAGAAGAATCTGATTTGTGGTGAGGGGAGAGAGGTAAAAGCTCATTTAGGAACGACATGAACATTCTGAGTATGTAGCTGTTTATCAGTAAATACCTCCACTGAGATTAAGAAAAGCAGTAGCTTAATAAATTAAGTACTTCCTGGTATGGTTACTGTACTGGTTACTCCCCAAAAGAACCTGGATTGTGGTGAGGGAAAAGAGAAAAAAGCTCATTTAGGACCTGCCCTTACGAAGGGGGTAGGCAGCTGTATATCAGGGAGTATCCCTTCTGAGAATAAAAACAGCTGGAGCTTGTTAAGGTAATTACACAGGGGAAAGGATAAAGTACTGGGAACTCCTCAGAAGAATCTGATTTGTGGTGAGGGGAGAGAGAAAAAAGCTCATTTAAGAACGACATGAAAATGCTGCATAGGTAGCTGTTTATCAGTAAATATCTCCACTGAGATTGAGAAAAGCAGTAGCTTAATAAATAAAGTACTTCCTGGTATGGTTACTGTACTGGTAACTCCCCAAAAGAATCTGGATTGTGGTAAGGGACCAGAGAAAATAGCTCATTTTGGACCTGCACTTACGAAGGGGGTAGGCAGCTGTATATCAGGGAGTATCCCTTCTGAGAATAAAAACAGGTGGAGCCGTTAAGGTAATTACACAGGGCAAAGCATAATGTACTGGGAACTCCTCAGAAGAATCTGATATTTGGTGAGGGGAGAGAGATAAAAGCTCATTTAGTAACGACCTCAGCATGCTGCGTAGGTAGCTGTTTAATCAGTAAATATCTCCACTGAGATTAAGAAAAGCAGTAGCCTAGTAAATTAAGTACTTCCTGGTATGGTTACTGTACTGGTAACTCCCCAAAAGAATCTGGATTGTGGTGAGGGAACAGAGAAGAAAGCTCATTTAGGACCTGCACTTACGAAGGGGGTAGGCAGCTGTATATCAGGGAGTATCACCTCTGAGAAATAAAACAGCTGGAGATTGTTAAGGTAATTACACAGGGGAAAGGATAGTATTCTGGGAACTCCTCAGAAGAATCTGATTTGTGGTGAGGGGAGAGAGAAAAAAGCTCATTTAGGAACGACATGAACATGCTGCGTAGGTAGCTATTTATCAGTAAATATCTCCACTGAGATTAAAAAAAAGCAGTACCTTAATAAATTAAGTACTTCCTGGTATGGTTACTGTACTGGTAACTCCCCCAAAGAACCTGGATTGTGGTGAGGGAACAGAGAAAAAAGCTCATTTCGGACCTGCACTTACGAATGGGGTAGGCAGCTGTATATCAGGGAGTAAACCTTCTGAGAATAAAAACAGCTGGAGCTTGTTAAGGTAATTACACAGGGGAAAGGATAATGTACTGGGAACTCCTCAGAAGAATCTGATTTGTGGTGAGGGGAGAGAGATAAAAGCTCATTAAGGAACGACATGAACATACTGCGTATGTAGCTGTTTATCAGTAAATATCTCCACTCAGATTAAGAAAAGCAGTAGCTTAATAAATTACGTACTTCCTGGTATTGCTACTGTACTGGTAACTCCCCAAAAGAATCTGGATTGTGGTGAGGGAACAGAGAAAAAAGCTCATTTAGGACCTGCATTTACGAAGGGGGTAGGCAGCTGTATATCAGGGAGTAAACCTTCTGAGAATAAAAACACCTGGAGCTTGTTAAGGTAATTACACAGGGGAAAGGATAATGTACTGGGAACTCCTCAGAAGAATCTGATATTGGGTGAGGGGAGAGAGAGATAAAAGCTCATTAATAACGACCTGAGCATGCTGCGTAGGTAGCTGTTTATCAGTAAATATCTCCACTGAGATTAAGAAAAGCATTAGCCTAGTAAATTAAGTACTTCCTGGTATGGTTACTGTACTGGTAACTCCCAAAAGAATCTGGATTGTGGTGAGGGAACAGAGAAAAAAGCTCATTTAGGACCTGCACTTGCGAAGGGGGGTAGGCAGCTGTATATCAGGGAGTAAACCTTCTTAGAATAAAAACAGCTGGAGCTTGTTAAGGTAATTACACAGGGGAAAGGATAATGTACTGGGAACTCCTCAGAAGAATCTGATTTGTGGTGAGGGGAGAGAGATAAAAGCTCATTTAGGAACGACACGAATGCTCATTTAGGAACGACATGAACATGTTGCATAGGTAGCTGTTTATCAGTAAATATCTCCACTGAGATTAAGAAAAGCAGTAGCTTAATAAAGTAAGTACTTCCTGGTATGGTTACTGTACTGGTAACTACCGAAAAGAATCTGGATTGTGGTGAGGGAACAGAGAAGAAAGCTCATTTAGGACCTGCACTTACGAAGGGGGTAGGCAGCTGTATATCAGGGAGTATCACCTCTGAGAATAAAAACAGCTTTAGCTTGTTAAGGTAATTACACAGGGGAAAGGATAGTATACTGGGAACTCCTCAGAAGAATCTGATTTGTGGGTGAGGGGAGAGAGAAAATAGCTCATTTAGGAACGACATGAACATGCTGCGTAGGTAGCTATTTATCAGTAAATATCTCCACTGAGATTAAAAAAAGCAGTACCTTAATAAATTAAGCACTTCCTGGTATGGTTACTGTACTGGTAACTCCGCAAAAGAATCTGGATTGTGGTGAGGGAACAGAGAAAAAAGCTAATTTAGGACCTGCACTTACGAAGGGGGTAGGCAGCTGTATATCAGGGAGTATCCCTTCTGAGAATAAAAAGAGCTGGAGCTTGTTAAGGTAATTACACAGGGGAAAGGATAATGTACTGGGAACTCCTCAGAAGAATCTGATTTGTGGTGAGGGGAGAGAGGTAAAAGCTCATTTAGGAACGACATGAACATTCTTGGTAGGTAGCTGTTTATCAGTAAATACCTCCACTGAGATTAAGAAAAGCAGTAGCTTAATAAATTAAGTACTTCCTGGTATGGTTACTGTACTGGTAAATCCCCCAAAGAATCTGGATTGTGGTGAGGGAACAGAGAAAAAAGCTCATTTAGGACCTGCCCTTACGAAGGGGGTAGGCAGCAGTATATCAGGGAGTATCCCTTCTGAGAATAAAAACAGCGGGAATTGATAAGGTAATTACACAGGGGAAAGGATAATGTACTGGGAACTCCTCAGAAGAATCTGATTTGTGGTGAGGGGAGAGAAAAAAAAGCTCATTTAAGAACGACATGAAAATGCTGCATAGGTAGCTGTTTATCAGAAAATGTCTCCACTGAGATTAAGAAAAGCAGTAGCTTAATAAATTAAGTACTTCCTGGTATGGTTACTGTATTGGTAACTACCCAAAAGAATCTGGATTGTGGTGAGGGAACAGAGAAAAAAGCTCATTTAGGACCTGCACTTACGAAGGTGGTAGGCAACTGTATATCAGGGAGTAAACTTTATGAGAATAAAAACAGCTGGAGTTTGTTAAGGTAATTACACAGGGTAAGGGATAATGTACTGGGAACTCCTCAGAAGAATCTGATTTGTGGTGAGGGGAGAGAGATAAAAGCTCATTTAGGAACGACATGAACATGCTGCGTAGGTAGCTGTTTATCAGTCAATATCTCCACTGAGATTAAGAAAAGCAGTAGCTTAATAAATTAAGTACTTCCTGGTATTGCTACTGTACTGGTAACTCCCCAAAAGAATCTGGATTGTGGTGAGGGAACAGAGAAAAAGGCTCATTTAGGACCTGCATTTACGAAGGGGTTAGGCAGCTGTATATCAGGGAGTAAACCTTCTGAGAATAAAAACAGCTGGAGCTTGTTAAGGTAATGACACAGGGGAAAGGATAATGTACTGGGAACTCCTCAGAAGAATCTGATTTGTGGTGAGGGGAGAGAGATTAAAAGCTCATTTAGGAACGACATGCACATGCTGCGTATGTAGCTGTTTATCAGTAAATATCTCCACTGAGATTAAGAAAAGCAGTAGCTTAATAAATTAATTACTTCCTGGTATGTTTACTGTACTGGTAACTCCCCAAAAGAATCGGGATTGTGGTGAGGGAACAGAGAAAAAAGCTCATTTAGGACCTGCACTTACGAAGGGGGTAGGCAGCTGTATATCAGCGATTATCCTTTCTGAGAATAAAAACAGCTGGAGCTTGTTAAGGTAATTACACAGGGCAAAGGATAATGTACTGGGAAGTCCTCAGAAGAATCTGATTTGTGGTGAGGAGAGAGAGATAAAAGCTCATTTAAGAACGACCTGAACATGCTGCATAGGTAGCTGTTCATCAGGAATATCTCCACTGAGATTAAGAAAAGCAGTAGCTTAATAAATTAAGTACTTACTGGTATGGTTACTGTACTGGTAACTCCCCAAAAGAACCTGGATTGTGGTGAGGGAAAAGAGAAAAAAGCTCATTTATGACCTGCCCTTACGAAGGGGGTAGACAGCTGTATATCAGGGAGTATCCCTTCTGAGAATAAAAACAGCTGGAGCTTGTTAAGGTAATTACAAAGGGGAAAGGATAAAGTACTCGGAACTCCTCAGAAGAATCTGATTTGTGGTGAGGGGAGAGAGAAAAAAGCTCATTTAAGAACGACATGAAAATGCTGCATAGGTAGCTGTTTATCAGTAAATATCTCCACTGAGATTGAGAAAAGCAGTAGCTTAATAAATAAAGTACTTCCTGGTATGGTTACTGTACTGGTAACTCCCCAAAAGAATCTGGATTGTGGTGAGGGAACAGAGAAAAAAGCTCATTTTGGACCTGCACTTACGAAGGGTGTTGGCAGCTGTATATCAGTGAGTAATCCCTTCTGAGAATAAAAACAGGTGGAGCCCGTTAAGGTAATTACACAGGCAAAGCGTAAGGTACTGGGAACTCCTCAGAAGAATCTGATATTTGGTGAGGGGAGAGAGATAAAAGCTCATTTAGTAACGACCTGAGCATGCTGCGTAGGTAGCTGTTTATCAGTAAATATCTCCACTGAGATTAAGAAAAGCAGTAGCCTAGTAAATCAAGTACTTCCTGGTATGGTTACTGTACTGGTAACTCCCCAAAAGAATCGGGATTGTGGTGAGGGAACAGAGAAAAAAGCTCATTTAGGACCTGCACTTACGAAGGGAGTAGGCAGCTGTATATCAGGGAGTAAACCTTCTGAGAATAAAAACAGCCGGAGCTTGTTAAGGTAATTACACAGGGGAAAGGATAATGTACTGGGAACTCCTCAGAAGAATCTGATTTGTGGTGGAGGGGAGAGAGATAAAAGCTCATTTACGAACGACATGAACATGCTGCGTATGTAGCTGTTTATCAGTAAATATCTCCACTGAGATTAAGAAAAGCAGTAGCTTAATAAATTAAGTTCTTCCTGGTATGGTTACTGTACTGGTAACTCCCCAAAAGAATCTGGATTGTGGTGAGGGAAGAGAGAAAAAAGCTCATTTAGGACCTGCACTTACGAAGGGGGTAGGCAGCTGTATAACAGGGAGTAAACCTTCTGAGAATAAAAACAGATGGAGCATGTTAAGGTAATTACACAGGGAAAGGATAATGTACTGGGAACTCCTCAGAAGAATCTGATTTGTGGTGAGGGGAGAGAGATAAAAGCTCATTTAGTAATGACATGAACATGCTGCGTAGGTAGCTGTTTATCAGTAAATATCTCCACTGAGATTAAGAAAAGCAGTAGCTTAATAAATTAAGTACTTTCTGGTATGGTTACTGTACTGGTAACTCCCCAAAAGAATCTGGATTGTGGTGAGGGAACAGAGAAAAAAGCTCAGTTAGGACCTGCACTTACGAAGGGTGTAGGCAGCTGTATATCAGGGAGTAAACCTTCTGAGAATAAAAACAGCTGGAGCTTGTTAAGGTAATTACACAGGGGAAAGGATAATGTACTGGGAAGAATTCAGAAGAATCTGATTTGTGGTGAGGGGAGAGAGAGATAAAAGCTCATTTAGGAACGACATGAACATGCTGCGTAGGTAGCTGTTTATCAGTAAATATCTCCACTGAGATTAAGAAAAGCAGTAGCTTAATAAATTAAGTACTTCCTGGTATGGTTACTGTACTGGTAACTCCCCAAGAGAATCTGGATTGTGGTGAGGGAACAGAGAAAAAAGCTCATTTAGGACCTGCACTGTCGAAGGGGGTAGGCAGTTGTATATCAGGGAGTAAACCTTCTAAGAATAAAAACAGATGGAGCTTGTTAAGGTAATTACACAGGGTTAAGGATAATGTACTGGGAACTCCTCAGAAGAATCTGATTTGTGGTGAGGGGGAGAGAGATAAAAGCTCATTTAAAACGACATGAACGTGCTGCATAAGTAGCTGTTTATCAGTAAATATCTCCACTGAGATTAAGAAAAGCAGTAGCTTAATAAATTAAGTACTCCCTGGTATGGTTCCTGTACTGGTAACTCCCCAAAAGAATCTGGATTGTTATGAGGGAACAGAGAAAAAAGCTCATTTAGGACCTGCATTTACGAAGGGGGTAGGCAGCTGTATATCAGGGAGTAAACCATCTGAGAATAAAAACAGCTGGAGCTTGTTAAGGTAATTACACAGGGGAAAGGATAATGTACTGGGAACTCCTCAGAAGAATCTGATTTGTTGTGAGGGGAGAGAGATAAAAGCTCATTTAGGAACGACATGAACATGCTGCGTAGGTAGCTGTTTATCAGTAAATATCTCCACTGAGATTAAGAAAAGCAGTAGCTTAATAAATTAAGTACTTCCTGGTATGGTTACTGTACTGGTAACTCCCCAAAAGAATCGGGATTGTGGTGAGGGAACAGAGAAGAAAGCTCATTTATGACCTGCACTTACGAAGGGGGTAGGTAGCTGTATATCAGGGAGTAAACCTTCTGAGAATAAAAACAGCTGGAGCTTGTTAAGGTAATTACACAGGGGAAAGGATAATGTACTGGGAACTCCTCAGAAGAATCTGATTTGTGGTGCGGGGAGAGAGATAAAAACTCATTTAGGAACAACATGAACATGCTGCGTAGGTAGCAGTTTATCAGTAAATATCTCCACTGAGATTAAGAAAAGCAGTACCTTAATAAATTAAGTACTTCCTGGTATGGTTACTGTACTGGTAACTCCCCAAAAGAATCCTGATTGTGGTGAGGGAACAGAGCAAAAAGCTCATTTATGACCTGCACTTACGAAGGGGGTAGGCAGCTGTATATCAGGTAGTAAACCTTCTGAGAATAAAAACAGCTGGAGCTTGTTAAGGTTATTACACAGGGGAAAGGATAATGTACTGGGAACAATTCATAAGAATCTTATTTTTGGTGAGGGGAGAGAGATAAAAGCTCATTTATGAACGACATGAACATGCTGCGAAGATAGCTGTTCATCAGTAAATATCTCCACTGAGATTAAGAAAAGCAGTTTCTTAATAAATTAAGTACTTCCTGGTATGGTTACTGTACTGGTGACTCCACAAAAGAATCTGGATTGTGGTGAGGGAACAGAGAAAAAACTCATTTAGTACCTACACTTACGAAGGGGGTAGTCAGCTGTATATCAGGGAGTAAACCTTCTGAGAATAAAAACAGCTGGAACTTGTTAAGGTAATTACACAGGGGAAAGGATAATGTACTGGGAACTCCTCAGAAGAATCTGATTTGTGGTGAGGGGAGAGAGATAAAAGCTCATTTAGGAACGACATGAACATGCTGCGTAGGTAGCTGTTTATCAGTAAATATATCCACTGAGATTAAGAAAAGCAGTAGCTTAATAAACTAAGTACTTCCTGGTATGGTTACTGTACTGGTAACTCCCCAAAAGAATCTGGATTGTGGTGAGGGAACAGAGAAAAAGCTCATTTACGACCTGCACTTACGAAGGGGGTAGGCAGCTGTATATCAGGGAGTAAACCTTCTGAGAATAAAAACAGCTGGAGCTTGTTAAGGTAATTACACAGGGGAAAGGAAAATGTACTGGGAACTCCTCAGAAGAATCTGATTTGTGGTGAGGGGAGAGAGATAAAAGCTCATTTAGGAACTACATGAACATGCTGCGTAGGTAGTTGTTTATCAGTAAATATCTCCACTGAGATTAAGAAAAGCAGTAGCTTAATAAATTAAGTACTTCCTGGTATGGTTACTGTACAGGTAACTCCCCAAAAGAATCTGGATTGTGGTGAGGGAACAGAGAAAAAAGCTCATTTAGGACCTTCACTTACGAAGGGGGTAGGCAGCTGTATATCAGGGAGTAAACCTTCTGAGAATAAAAACAGCTGCAGCTTGTTAAGGTAATTACACAGCGGAAAGGATAATGTGCTGGGAACTCCTCAGAAGAATCTGATTTGTGGTGAGGGGATAGAGATAAAACTCATTTAGGAACGACATGAACATGCTGCGTACGTAGCTGTTTATCAGTGAATATCACCACTGAGATTAAGAAAAGCAGTAGCTTAATAAATTAAGTACTTCCTGGTATGGTTACTGTACTGGTAACTCCCCAAAAGAATCTGGATTTTGGTGAGGGAACAGAGAAAAAAGCTCATTTAGGACCTGCACTTACGAAGGGGGTAGGCAGCTGTATATCAGGGAGTAAACCTTCTGAGAATAAAAACAGCTGGAGCTTTTTAAGGTTATTACACAGGGGAAAGGATAATGTACTGGGAACAATTCATAAGAATCTTATTTGTGGTGAGGGGAGAGAGATAAAAGCTCATTTAGGAACGACATGAACATGCTGCGAAGATAGCTGTTCATCAGTAAATATCTCCACTGAGATTAAGAAAAGCAGTTTCTTAATAAATTAAGTACTTCCTGGTATGGTTACTGTACTGGTGACTCCCCGGAAGAATCTGGATTGTGGTGAGGGAACAGAGAAAAAAGCTCATTTAGGACCTGCACTTACGAAGGGGGTAGGCAGCTGTATATCAGTGAGTAAACCTTCTGAGAATAAAAACAGCTGGAGCTTGTTAAGGTAATTACACAGGGGAAAGGATAATGTACTGGGAACTCCTCAGAAGAATCTGATTTGTGGTGAGGGGAGAGAGATAAAAGCTTATTTAGGAACGACATGAACATGCAGCGTAGGTAGCTGTTTATCAGTAAATATCTACACTGAGATAAAGAAAAGCAGTAGCTTCATAATTTAACTACTTCCTAATATGGTTAATGTACTGGTAACTCCCCAAAAGAATCTGGATTTTGGTGAGGGAACAGAGGAAAAAAGCTCATTTAGGACCGGCACTTACGAAGGGGGTAGGCAGCTGTATATCAGGGAGTAAACCTTCTGAGAATAAAAACAGCTCGAGCTTGTTAAGGTAATTACAGAGGGGAAACCTTAATGTACTGGGAACTCCTCAGAAGAATCTGATTTTTGGTGAGGGGAGAGAGGTAAAAGCTCATTTAGGAACGACATGAACATGCTGCGTAGGTAGCTGTTTATCAGTAAATATCTCCACTGAGATTAAGAAAAAACAGTAGCTTAATAAATTAAGTACTTCCTGGTATGGTTACTGTACTGGTAACTCCCCAAAAGAATCTGGATTGTGGTTGAGGGAACAGAGAAAAAAGCTCATTTAGGACCTGCACTTACGAAGGGGGTAGGCAGCTGTATATCAGGGAGTAAACCTTCTGAGAATAAAAACAGCTGGAGCTTGTTAAGGTAATTACACAAGGGAAAGGATAATGTACTGGGAACTCCTCAGAAGAATCTGATTTTGGTGAGGGGGAGAGAGATAACAGCTCATTTAGGAACGACATGAACATGCTGCGGAGGTAGCTGTTTATCAGTAAATATCTCCACTGAGATTAAGAAAAGCAGTAGCTTAATAAATTAAGTACTTCCTGGTATGGTTACTGTACTGGTAACTCCCCAAAAGAATCTGGATTGTGGTGAGGGAACAGAGAAAAAAGCTCATTTAGGACCTGCACTTACGAAGGGGGTAGGCAGCTGTATATCAGGGAGTAACCCTTCTGAGAATAAAAACAACTGGGGCTTGTTAAGGTAATTACACAGGGAAAGGATAATGTACTGGGAACTCCTCAGAAGAATCTGATTTGTGGTGAGGGGAGAGAGATAAAAGCTCATTTAGGAACGACATGAACATACTGCATAGGTAGCTGTTTATCAGTAAATATCTCCACTGAGATTAAGAAAAGCAGTAGCTTAAGAAATTAAGTACTTCCTGGTATGGTTACTGTACTGGTAATTCCCCAAAAGAATCTGGATTGTGGTGAGGGAAAAGAGAAAAAAGCTCATTTAGGACCTGCACTTACGAAGGGGGTAGGCAGCTGTATATCAGGGAGTAAACCTTCTGAGAATAAAAACAGCTGGAGCTTGTTAAGGTTATTACACAGGGGAAAGGATAATGTACTGGGAACTCCTCAGAAGAATCTGATTTGTGGTGAAGGGAGAGAGATAAAAGCTCATTTAGGAACGACATGAACATGCTGCGTATTTAGCTGTTTATCAGTAAATATCTCCACTGAGATTAAGAAAAGCAGTAGCTTAATAAACTAAGTACTTCCTGGTATGGTTACTGTACTGGTAACTACCCAAAAGAATCTGGATTGTGGTGAGGGAACAGAGAAAAAGCTCATTTAGGACCTGCACTTACGAAGGGGGTAGGCAGCTGTATATCAGGGAGTAAACCTTCTGAGAATAAAAACAGCTGGAGCTTGTTAAGGTAATTACACAGGGGAAAGGATAATGTACTGGGAACTCCTCAGAAGAATCTGATTTGTGGTGAGGGGAGAGAGATAAAAGCTCATTTAGGAACGACATGAACATGCTGCGTAGGTAGTTGTTTATCAGTAAATATCTCCACTGAGATTAAGAAAAGCAGTAGCTTAATAAATTAAGTACTTCCTGGTATGGTTACTGTACTGGTAACTCCCCAAAAGAATCTGGATTGTGGTGAGGGAACAGAGAAAAAAGCTCATTTAAGACCTGCACTTACGAAGGGGGTAGGCAGCTGTATATCAGGGAGTAAAGCTTCTGAGAATAAAAACACCTGGAGCTTGTTAAGGTAATTACACAGGGGAAAGGATAATGTACTGGGAACTCCTCAGAAGAATCTGATTTGTGGTGAGGGGGAGAGAGATAATAGCTCATTTAGGAACGACATGAACATGCTGCAAAGGTAGCTGTTTATCAGTAAATATCTCCACTGAGATTAAGAAAAGCAGTAGCTTAATAAATTAAGTACTTCCTGGTATGGTTACTGTACTGGTAACTCCCCAAAAGAATCTGGATTTTGGTGAGGGAACAGAGAAAAAAGCTCATTTAGGACCTGCACTTACGAAGGGGGTAGGCAGCTGTATATCAGGGAGTAAACCTTCTGAGAATAAAAACAGCTCTAGCTTGTTAAGGTAATTACAGAGGGGAAACCTTAATGTACTGGGAACTCCTCAGAAGAATCTGATTTTTGGTGAGGGGAGAGAGGTAAAAGCTCATTTAGGAACGACATGAACATGCTGCGTAGGTAGCTGTTTATCAGTAAATATCTCCACTGAGATTAAGAAAAACAGTAGCTTAATAAATTAAGTACTTCCTGGTATGGTTACTGTACTGGTAACTCCCCAAAAGAATCTGGATTGTGGTTGAGGGAACAGAGAAAAAAGCTCATTTAGGACCTGCACTTACGAAGGGGGTAGGCAGCTGTATATCAGGGAGTAAACCTTCTGAGAATAAAAACAGCTGGAGCTTGTTAAGGTAATTACACAAGGGAAAGGATAATGTACTGGGAACTCCTCAGAAGAATCTGATTTTTGGTGAGGGGAGAGAGATAAAAGCTCATTTAGGAACGACATGAACATGCTGCCTAGGTAGCTGTTTATCAGTAAATATCTCCACTGAGATTAAGAAAAGCAGTAGCTTAATAAATTAAGTACTTCCTGGTATGGTTACTGTACTGGTAACTCCCCAGAAGAATCTGGATTGTGGTGAGGGAACAGAGAAAAAAGCTCATTTAGGACCTTCACTTACGAAGGGGGTAGGCAGCCGTATATCAGGGCGTAAACCTTCTGAGAATAAAAACAGCTGGAGCTTGTTAAGGTAATTACACAGGGGAAAGGATAATGTACTGGGAACTCCTCAGAAGAATCTGATTTGTGGTGAGGGGAGAGAGATAAAAGCTCATATAGGAACGACATGAACATACTGCATAGGTAGCTGTTTATCAGTAAATATCTCCACTGAGATTAAGAAAAGCAGTAGCTTAAGAAATTAAGTACTTCCTGGTATGGTTACTGTACTGGTAATTCCCCAAAAGAATCTGGATTGTGGTGAGGGCAAAGAGAAAAAAGCTCATTTAGGGCCTGCACTTACGAAGGGGGTAGGCAGCTGTATATCAGGGAGTAAACCTTCTGAGAATAAAAAGAGCTGGAACTTGTTAAGGTAATTACACAGGGGAAAGGATAATGTACTGGGAACTCCTCAGAAGAATCTGATTTGTGGTGAGGGGAGAGAGATAAAAGCTCATTTAGGAACGACATGAACATGCTGCGTAGGTAGCTGTTTATCAGTAAATATCTCCACTGAGATTAAGAAAATCAGTAGCTTAATAAACTATAGTACTTCCTGGTATGGTTACTGTACTGGTAACTCCCCAAAAGAATTTGGATTGTGGTGAGGGAACAGAGAAAAAGCTCATTTACGACCTGCACTTACGAAGGGGGTAGGCAGCTGTATATCAGGGAGGTAAACCTTCTGAGAATAAAAACAGCTGGAGCTTGATAAGGTAATTACACAGGGGAAAGAAAAATGTACTGGGAACTCCTCAGAAGAATCTGATTTGTGGTGAGGGGAGAGAGATAAAAGCTCATTTAGGAACGACATGAACATGCTGCGTAGGTAGTTGTTTTATCAGTAAATATCTCCACTGAGATTAAGAAAAGCAGTAGCTTAATAAATTAAGTACTTCCTGGTATGGTTACTGTACTGGTAACTCCCCAAAAGAATCTGGATTGTGGTGAGGGAACAGAGAAAAAAGCTCATTTAGGACCTTCACTTACGAAGGGGGTAGGCAGCTGTATATCAGGGAGTAAACCTTCTGAGAATAAAAACAGCTGGAGCTTGTTAAGGTAATTACACAGCGGAAAGGATAATGTGCTGGGAACTCCTCAGAAGAATCTGATTTGTGGTGAGGGGATAGAGATAAAACTCATTTAGGAACGAAATGAACATGCTGCGTACGTAGCTGTTTATCAGTGAATATCACCACTGAGATTAAGAAAAGCAGTAGCTTAATAAATTAAGTACTTCCTGGTATGGTTACTGTACTGGTAACTCCCCAAAAGAATCTGGATTTTGGTGAGGGAACAGAGAAAAAAGCTCATTTAGGACCTGCACTTACGAAGGGGGTAGGCAGCTGTATATCAGGGAGTAAACCTTCTGAGAATAAAAACAGCTTGAGCTTGTTAAGGTTATTACACAGGGGAAAGGATAATGTACTGGGAACAATTCATAAGAATCTTATTTGTGGTGAGGGGGAGAGAGATAAAAGCTCATTTAGGAACGACATGAACATGCTGCGAAGATAGCTGTTCATCAGTAAATATCTCCACTGAGATTAAGAAAAGCAGTTTCTTAATAAATTAAGTACTTCCTGGTATGGTTACTGTACTGGTGACTCCCCAGAAGAATCTGGATTGTGGTGAGGGAACAGAGAAAAAAGCTCATTTAGGACGTGCACTTACGAACGGGGTAGGCAGCTGTATATCAGGGAGTAAACCTTCTGAGAATAAAAACAGCTGGAGCTTGTTAAGGTAATTACACAGGGGAAAGGATAATGTACTGGGAACTCCTCAGAAGAATCTGATTTGTGGTGAGGGGAGAGAGATAAAAGCTCATTTAGGAACGACATGAACATGCAGCGTAGGTAGCTGTTTATCAGTAAATATCTACACTGAGATAAAGAAAAGCAGTAGCTTCATAATTTAACTACTTCCTAATATGGTTAATGTACTGGTAACTCCCCAAAAGAATCTGGATTGTGGTGAGGGAACAGAGAAAAAAGCTCATTTAGGACCTGCACTTACGAAGGGGGTAGGCAGCTGTATATCAGGGAGTAACCCTTCTGAGAATAAAAACAGCTGGAGCTTGTTAAGGTAATTACACAGGGGAAAGGATAATGTACTGGGAACTCCTCAGAAGAATCTGATTTGTGAGAGGGGAGAGAGATAAAAACTCATTTAGGAACAACATGAACATGCTGCGTAGGTAGCTGTTTATCAGTAAATATCTCCACTGAGATTAAGAAAAGCAGTACCTTAATAAATTAAGTACCTCCTGGTATGGTTACTGTACTGGTAACACCCCAAAAGAATCTGGATTGTGGTGATGGAACAGAGAAAAAAGCTCATTTAAGACCTGCACTTACGAAGGGGGTAGGCAGCAGTATATCAGGGAGTAAACCTTCTGAGAATAAAAACAGCTGGAGCTTGTTAAGGTAATTACACAGGGGAAAGGATAATGTACTGGGAACTCCTCAGAAGAATCTGATTTGTGGTGAGGGGAGAGAGATAAAAGCTCATTTAGGAACGACATGAACATGCTGCGTAGGTAGTTGTTTATCAGTAAATATCTCCACTGAGATAAGAAAAGCAGTAGCTTAATAAATAAGTACTTCCTGGTATGGTTACTGTACTGGTAACCCCCCAAAAGAATCTGGATTGTGGTGAGGGAACAGAGAAAAAAGCTCATTTAAGACCTGCACTTACGAAGGGGGTAGGCAGCTGTATATCAGGGAGTAAAGCTTCTGAGAATAAAAACACCTGGAGCTTGTTAAGGTAATTACACAGGGGAAAGGATAATGTACTGGGAACTCCTCAGAAGAATCTGATTTGTGGTGAGGGGAGAGAGATAAAAGCTCATTTAGGAACGACATGAACATGCTGCATAGGTAGCTGTTTATCAGTAAATATCTCCACTGAGATTAAGAAAAGCAGTAGCTTAATAAATTAAGTACTTCCTGGTATGGTTACTGTACTGGTAACTCCCCAAAAGAATCTGGATTTTGGTGAGGGAACAGAGAAAAAAGCTCATTTAGGACCTGCACTTACGAAGGGGGTAGGCAGCTGTATATCAGGGAGTAAACCTTCTGAGAATAAAAACAGCTCTAGCTTGTTAAGGTAATTACAGAGGGGAAACCTTAATGTACTGGGAACTCCTCAGAAGAATCTGATTTTTGGTGAGGGGAGAGAGGTAAAAGCTCATTTAGGAACGACATGAACATGCTGCGTAGGTAGCTGTTTATCAGTAAATATCTCCACTGAGATTAAGAAAAACAGTAGCTTAATAAATTAAGTACTTCCTGGTATGGTTACTGTACTGGTAACTCCCCAAAAGAATCTGGATTGTGGTTGAGGGAACAGAGAAAAAAGCTCATTTAGGACCTGCACTTACGAAGGGGGTAGGCAGCTGTATATCAGGGAGTAAACCTTCTGAGAATAAAAACAGCTGGAGCTTGTTAAGGTAATTACACAAGGGAAAGGATAATGTACTGGGAACTCCTCAGAAGAATCTGATTTTTGGTGAGGGGGAGAGAGATAAAAGCTCATTTAGGAACGACATGAACATGCTGCCTAGGTAGCTGTTTATCAGTAAATATCTCCACTGAGATTAAGAAAAGCAGTAGCTTAATAAATTAAGTACTTCCTGGTATGGTTACTGTACTGGTAACTCCCCAGAAGAATCTGGATTGTGGTGAGGGAACAGAGAAAAAAGCTCATTTAGGACCTTCACTTACGAAGGGGGTAGGCAGCCGTATATCAGGGAGTAAACCTTCTGAGAATAAAAACAGCTGGAGCTTGTTAAGGTAATTACACAGGGGAAAGGATAATGTACTGGGAACTCCTCAGAAGAATCTGATTTGTGGTGAGGGGAGAGAGATAAAAGCTCATTTAGGAACGACATGAACATGCTGCGTAGGTAGCTGTTTATCAGTAAATATCTACACTGAGATAAAGAAAAGCAGTAGCTTCATAATTTAACTACTTCATAATATGGTTAATGTACTGGTAACTCCCCAAAAGAATCTGGATTGTGGTGAGGGAACAGAGAAAAAAGCTCATTTAGGACCTGCACTTACGAAGGGGGTAGGCAGCAGTATATCAGGGAGTAAACCTTCTGAGAATAAAAACAGCTGGAGCTTGTTAAGGTAATTACACAGGGGAAAGGATAATGTACTGGGAACTCCTCAGAAGAATCTGATTTATGGTGAGGGGGAGAGAGATAAAAGCTCATTTAGGAACGACATGAACATGCTGCGTAGGTAGCTGTTTATCAGTAAATATCTCCACTGAGATTAAGAAAAGCAGTAGCTTAATAAATTAAGTACTTCCTGGTATGGTTACTGAACTGGTAACTCCCCAAAAGTATCTGGATTGTGGTGAGGGAACAGAGAAAAAAGCTCATTTAGGACCTGCACTTACGAAGGGGGTAGGCAGCTGTATATCAGGGAGTAAACCTTCTGAGAATAAAAACAGCTGGAGCTTGTTAAGGTAATTACACAGGGGAAAGGGTAATGTACCGGGACCTCCTCAGAAGAAACTGATTTGTGGTGAGGGGAGAGAGATAAAAGCTCATTTAGGAACGACATGAACATGCTGCGTAGGTAGCTGTTTATCAGTAAATATCTCCACTGAGATTAAGAAAAAGAGTAGCTTAATAAATTAAGTACTTCCTGGTATGGTTACTGTACTGGTAACTCCCCAAAAGAATCTGGATTGTGGTGAGGGAACAGAGAAAAAAGCTCATTTAGGACCTGCACTGACGAAGGGGGTAGGCAGCTGTATATCAGGGAGTAAAGCTTCTGAGAATAAAAACAGCTGGAGCTTGTTAAGGTAATTACACAGGGGAAATTATAAAGTACTGTGAACTCCTCAGAAGAATCTGATTTGTGGTGAGGGGAGAGAGATAACAGCTCATTTAGGAACGACATGAACATGCTGCGGAGGTAGCTGTTTATCAGTAAATATCTCCACTGAGATTAAGAAAAGCAGTAGCTTAATAAATTAAGTACTTCCTGGTATGGTTACTGTACTGGTAACTCCCCAAAAGAATCTGGATTGTGGTGAGGGAACAGAGAAAAAAGCTCATTTAGGACCTGCACTTACGAAGGGGGTAGGCAGCTGTATATCAGGGAGTAAACCTTCTGAGAATAAAAACAACTGGGGCTTGTTAAGGTAATTACACAGGGGAAAGGATAATGTACTGGGAACTCCTCAGAAGAATCTGATTTGTGGTGAGGGGAGAGAGATAAAAGCTCATATAGGAACGACATGAACATACTGCATAGGTAGCTGTTTATCAGTAAATATCTCCACTGAGATTAAGAAAAGCAGTAGCTTAAGAAATTAAGTACTTCCTGGTATGGTTACTGTACTGGTAATTCCCCAAAAGAATCTGGATTGTGGTGAGGGCAAAGAGAAAAAAGCTCATTTAGGGCCTGCACTTACGAAGGGGGTAGGCAGCTGTATATCAGGGAGTAAACCTTCTGAGAATAAAAAGAGCTGGAACTTGTTAAGGTAATTACACAGGGGAAAGGATAATGTACTGGGAACTCCTCAGAAGAATCTGATTTGTGGTGAGGGGAGAGAGATAAAAGCTCATTTAGGAACGACATGAACATGCTGCGTAGGTAGCTGTTTATCAGTAAATATCTCCACTGAGATTAAGAAAAGCAGTAGCTTAATAAACTAAGTACTTCCTGGTATGGTTACTGTACTGGTAACTCCCCAAAAGAATTTGGATTGTGGTGAGGGAACAGAGAAAAAGCTCATTTACGACCTGCACTTACGAAGGGGGTAGGCAGCTGTATATCAGGGAGTAAACCTTCTGAGAATAAAAACAGCTGGAGCTTGTTAAGGTAATTACACAGGGGAAAGAAAAATGTACTGGGAACTCCTCAGAAGAATCTGATTTGTGGTGAGGGGAGAGAGATAAAAGCTCATTTAGGAACGACATGAACATGCTGCGTAGGTAGTTGTTTATCAGTAAATATCTCCACTGAGATTAAGAAAAGCAGTAGCTTAATAAATTAAGTACTTCCTGGTATGGTTACTGTACTGGTAACTCCCCAAAAGAATCTGGATTGTGGTGAGGGAACAGAGAAAAAAGCTCATTTAGGACCTTCACTTACGAAGGGGGTAGGCAGCTGTATATCAGGGAGTAAACCTTCTGAGAATAAAAAACAGCTGGAGCTTGTTAAGGTAATTACACAGCGGAAAGGATAATGTGCTGGGAACTCCTCAGAAGAATCTGATTTGTGGTGAGGGGATAGAGATAAAACTCATTTAGGAACGAAATGAACATGCTGCGTACGTAGCTGTTTATCAGTGAATATCACCACTGAGATTAAGAAAAGCAGTAGCTTAATAAATTAAGTACTTCCTGGTATGGTTACTGTACTGGTAACTCCCCAAAAGAATCTGGATTTTGGTGAGGGAACAGAGAAAAAAGCTCATTTAGGACCTGCACTTACGAAGGGGGTAGGCAGCTGTATATCAGGGAGGTAAACCTTCTGAGAATAAAAACAGCTTGAGCTTGTTAAGGTTATTACACAGGGGAAAGGATAATGTACTGGGAACAATTCATAAGAATCTTATTTGTGGTGAGGGGAGAGAGATAAAAGCTCATTTAGGAACGACATGAACATGCTGCGAAGATAGCTGTTCATCAGTAAATATCTCCACTGAGATTAAGAAAAGCAGTTTCTTAATAAATTAAGTACTTCCTGGTATGGTTACTGTACTGGTGACTCCCCAGAAGAATCTGGATTGTGGTGAGGGAACAGAGAAAAAAGCTCATTTAGGACGTGCACTTACGAACGGGGTAGGCAGCTGTATATCAGGGAGTAAACCTTCTGAGAATAAAAACAGCTGGAGCTTGTTAAGGTAATTACACAGGGGAAAGGATAATGTACTGGGAACTCCTCAGAAGAATCTGATTTGTGGTGAGGGGAGAGAGATAAAAGCTCATTTAGGAACGACATGAACATGCAGCGTAGGTAGCTGTTTATCAGTAAATATCTACACTGAGATAAAGAAAAGCAGTAGCTTCATAATTTAACTACTTCCTAATATGGTTAATGTACTGGTAACTCCCCAAAAGAATCTGGATTGTGGTGAGGGAACAGAGAAAAAAGCTCATTTAGGACCTGCACTTACGAAGGGGGTAGGCAGCTGTATATCAGGGAGTAACCCTTCTGAGAATAAAAACAGCTGGAGCTTGTTAAGGTAATTACACAGGGGAAAGGATAATGTACTGGGAACTCCTCAGAAGAATCTGATTTGTGAGAGGGGAGAGAGATAAAAACTCATTTAGGAACAACATGAACATGCTGCGTAGGTAGCTGTTTATCAGTAAATATCTCCACTGAGATTAAGAAAAGCAGTACCTTAATAAATTAAGTACCTCCTGGTATGGTTACTGTACTGGTAACACCCCAAAAGAATCTGGATTGTGGTGATGGAACAGAGAAAAAAGCTCATTTAAGACCTGCACTTACGAAGGGGGTAGGCAGCAGTATATCAGGGAGTAAACCTTCTGAGAATAAAAACAGCTGGAGCTTGTTAAGGTAATTACACAGGGGAAAGGATAATGTACTGGGAACTCCTCAGAAGAATCTGATTTATGGTGAGGGGAGAGAGATAAAAGCTCATTTAGGAACGACATGAACATGCTGCGTACGTAGCAGTTTATCAGTAAATATCTCCACTGAGATTAAGAAAAGCAGTACCTTAATAAATTAAGTACTTCCTGGTATGGTTACTGTACTGGTAACTCCCCAAAAGAATCTGGATTGTGGTGAGGGAACAGAGCAAAAAGCTCATTTAGGACCTGCACTTACGAAGGGGGTAGGCAGCTGTATATCAGGGAGTAAACCTTCTGAGAATAAAAACAGCTGGAGCTTGTTAAGGTTATTACACAGGGGAAAGGATAATGTACTGTGAACAATTCATAAGAATCTTATTTGTGGTGAGGGGAGAGAGATAAAAGCTCATTTAGGAACGACATGAACATGCTGCGAAGATAGCTGTTCATCAGTAAATATCTCCACTGAGATTAAGAAAAGCAGTTTCTTAATAAATTAAGTACTTCCTGGTATGGTTACTGTACTGGTGACTCCACAAAAGAATCTGGATTGTGGTGAGGGAACAGAGAAAAAACTCATTTAGGACCTACACTTACGAAGGGGGTAGTCAGCTGTATATCAGGGAGTAAACCTTCTGAGAATAAAAACAGCTGGAACTTGTTAAGGTAATTACACAGGGGAAAGGATAATGTACTGGGAACTCCTCAGAAGAATCTGATTTGTGGTGAAGGGAGAGAGATAAAAGCTCATTTAGGAACGACATGAACATGCTGCGTAGGTAGCTGTTTATCAGTAAATATCTCCACTGAGATTAAGAAAAACAGTAGCTTAATAAATTAAGTACTTCCTGGTATGGTTACTGTACTGGTAACTCCCCAAAAGAATCTGGATTGTGGTTGAGGGAACAGAGAAAAAAGCTCATTTAGGACCTGCACTTACGAAGGGGGTAGGCAGCTGTATATCAGGGAGTAAACCTTCTGAGAATAAAAACAGCTGGAGCTTGTTAAGGTAATTACACAAGGGAAAGGATAATGTACTGGGAACTCCTCAGAAGAATCTGATTTTGGTGAGGGGAGAGAGATAACAGCTCATTTAGGAACGACATGAACATGCTGCGTAGGTAGCTGTTTATCAGTAAATATCTCCACTGAGATTAAGAAAAGCAGTAGCTTAATAAATTAAGTACTTCCTGGTATGGTTACTGTACTGGTAACTCCCCAAAAGAATCTGGATTGTGGTGAGGGAACAGAGAAAAAAGCTCATTTAGGACCTGCACTTACGAAGTGGGTAGGCAGCTGTATATCAGGGAGTAAACCTTCTGAGAATAAAAACAACTGGGGCTTGTTAAGGTAATTACACAGGGGAAAGGATAATGTACTGGGAACTCCTCAGAAGAATCTGATTTGTGGTGAGGGGAGAGAGATAAAAGCTCATTTAGGAACGACATGAACATACTGCATAGGTAGCTGTTTATCAGTAAATATCTCCACTGAGATTAAGAAAAGCAGTAGCTTAAGAAATTAAGTACTTCCTGG